>NC_047170.1:8110144-8342644 GCF_009819705.1 Hippoglossus hippoglossus
GTTTCTAGTCATGTGTTTATTATTGTAACCATGATGACGATGAGGTCCTCTTGCCTTCAGGAAGTAATCACTCTAACCCAAATAGCGATCCGTAACATAACAAAGTCGATTTTGTGATTATTCTAACCAAACTGTGACAGTTCCATAAGCTTAAATTGGTCGAACAACAAGCAGTTCTAACATAACACTGCCTGGACACCGGAGTTTTGATCACTTGGTCTGCAGACACCTCACTCATCAGGTACCATGATTTACTAGGGTGAAAGGACGGATATACAAAAAAACATAATAGACAATCTCAACTTGAACAGACCAGCTTGTTCAAGTTGAATTTCAAGACATGCAAATGATATTGCTTATTTATTTTAGTTATATATTTTATGTAACATCACACCAGTAAAGTTTCAAAAAAGCCTTCTATTGTATTTCTTTAGCCGGTAGAGCTGAAAAAAGACTTAACATTTTTAAGCTGCTTCCGTTTGTTTGCGTGGCCCTTGTCACTGCTTGAATGCTAATACATTACGACCCAGTGTTGCAAAGTTGTTACATATTTTAGATTAACGCTCAGTGCATTTTCCATTTTTTTGTCTTTCATATATCAGATCTGCAAAACCAGCCGTACACGCTGCATCTCCCATCTCCCAGGTAGGCTCATTGTGTAGAGATGTGAGGGGGACAGAGTTGACCTATGCGGCCCCTCAGCTGGTCTGTGTGCTCTGCGCCTGCAGCAAGAAGGCAGGCCGGCACTGATGAGAATCCCTATAATTGGCCCAAACCGGCACACAGGGCCTCGAGGTCCAGCACTCCACATCACCAATGAGAGCGTGGAGCCAACAGATAGAAAAAGTATATAAGCGGAGAGAGAGCGAGAGCTGACCTGACTGAAGATGCAGCCACATGCTCTCTCTCTCTCTATCTGTGAAAAGAGGAAGTTTGGCTCCACCAAATTCTGACTGGAAATGGAGCATCTCACGAGAATAATATTTTTTTTGCAGGAGTCAGGTAGCCACCAAACAGATCCTGTTAACTCTCAAGTGAAGGATTTTTCTATCTCTCCCGTTTCCTTATCTAATATGTGTTGTTTTCTCTATACCTACGCCGTATTCCTTTTTCTTAGCACAATTTCTCTTTTCCATTTTTGATCCATGCATGCTCCATCCCCTCATTTCCACCGTCGGTGCATGTGTGCGTATGCTGGTGCACCGCTGCACGTGGGCCTGCTATCTCCTAGCCACACTTCTGGGGCTGGCAGTGGGACAGAACAACCGGAGGGCTCTAACTTTCCCCAGCTCCCCCAACCCCACTCCCTCCCTTCTCCCTCGCTCCATGTCTGTTGGCCGTCCAAGAATATGCCAGTCAGGTCCCGGGCAATCTGCATGCTGCCCTCCTGCCATCCTCCACCTCCTCTCTCATCCACTTTTTACTCCTCTGCTCTGTGTACATCCATTCCCAATTTCGCTTTTTCTATCTCTCCTCACCTTATCTTTGCATCTTTGTGTACAATATTTTCTCTCCCGGCTCTTGTCCACACTGGCCTCTGGCAGCCACTGTAAACCCGTTACATGCAGTGGTGCTTGTTCATAGCTCAGTGCAGTATGTGTGGTGACGCCCTCTGGACACGCTGGCACGCTGGCAGACAGCTTGATTTGGATCCGCTGTAGCAGAGAGAAGCAGGACTAGCATTAGAACGCCTTTGAATGTAAATATACACATCAGAGCGATATGGAAAGGGTTTTATATGTTCATCTTTGATGAATTGGGTGCAAACCAAATGTGATTATGTTCAATGAGATCCAATAATTTTGCGATTCGTGTTCTTCCATCTTGTGAGGGCCCACTCACTTGTCTCTTGGGTGCACAGGTTGAGTTGTGCCTTCTGGGACCATTTCATTTGTCCCTATTATTGTAATAAGATTATGTTATTATTAATAATTAAAGTAAAAGGGTTAAAAAGATAAAGTTAAATTTGTGACCTTCCTGTGGTTTTCGGTTCTTTTCTCTTTCTTATATTTGTCCCGATGTGTCATTCCCGATGGGAGAGGTCGTTTTTTAGGTCTTAACTTCATATGTGTTATTGAATATAAAGAATGTACTTAAATTATACAGAGCAGATAAATAAACTGAGAAGCTATTTAGAGTTAATATTACATCCCTTCATTTGTACGATGTATGCTGTGTCTTTGTTTGTGTCTTGACTACATGTGCCGCAATATCACATGTACTGAAAGCAACAATTTGCAAACTCCAGTGTTGTTGACTCTCGATCCTTTATTTCTGATCCAAATCTGAACCGTGATCAATAACAATACCGCTGCTCTACCAATGCTTATCTCTCCAGCATCCGGCTCTATGGTAAACAACACACAAAAAATTCATAAAGACTTCCTGTGTCATGTTTGATGAAGTAAATTATGTCACCTAAGCCATTGTTGCAGGTTGAAGGATTGATAAGAATTTTAGAATTAGAATTTGCCTCCGTCAGCGGCTGGGTTGGAAGAGTGGACAGACCAATGTCCTGCTGCTATCGAACGTTATTGACTGGCTGTGTAACCACACTGTATGAGGATGGATGTGACTTCACTGTGGGGCCACATCTGCATGGTAACAAATGAGAGGAAACACAACAGCTATACTGTAGCAAGACCTCCGTCGGAACAGGACTGATTAATGCAGACTCCTCCAGGGGTGAGGATGGAGGGACGGATGGATTGATGCTAAAGAGGAGAACCTGGCAGCTGGCTCCCAATGCTACAGGGAGAGTGACGAGAGGGAGGGAGGGAGGGAGAGGAGGAGAGAGAACGTCCGGGGGCAGGCATGCAGGAATGAATACACATAAACTACGCACACGTGGGGAGGATTTTGACTCTTTAATCTTGCCCTGTGTTGCTTTGATAAGGAGAGAAATCCCCCCCCTTGCCACGAAGATAGAGCTGTTCTCCTTTTGTCTTAAAGTTACGGGCATATTTATGCATGAGCTGTTTATTTGTGTCAGGCTTACAAATTAATTTCTCAGAGTCCCTACCAAAAAAATAAAGTGTTTTCCCAAGTTAAATGTGACTTTGCAGAGTTTTTGAGACATATCTCCGCGCTGATTGTGCTGCATCCGCCGTTAATGAATTGCCTCGTCGGCCCGGAGAATTTATACGAACCCACGAGCGCACATGAGTCACATTCCTTTTTATCTTTCAATCACGTTTCTCAAGAGCAAGTGCATTCCAAACCTGCAGTAGGTCACTGGATGTCAAGTGCACTGCAGCTCTCACCCGTCCTCGCTCTTAATTTTACTCCAGAATTAAGTGCAAGAATTGGGGCAACAACTCTGACGACTCACAAAATACTCACCGTTCGATTTTAAATCTTAGCAGTCCTCGTGTCCCTTTACATGCAAGTCTGCTCCACTAACCACCCACTTCCCACAACACACGAGTATCAAAGTGTTTCTACTGTTGACCCAGCAACATGAAGCAACAGTACTTTTTGGCAGGCTTCCATTTAAACCCATTATTCAAAATTCACCCCCCCCCCCCTCATAACTCAAACGCACGCACACAAATAGTGTGTAGTTGTCGGAGGTGTAGAGCTCTGTTTTGAAGCCGCTTCCAGGCTTTGATGTCCCTGACCTTTTGGTTGAGCTCGTCACAGGGCGACGCAGAACCGGACTGTCAAGTTGCCATTGCCTCCTGCCACATTCCGCGGTGACTGCAACCAGGAAACCGTTTTCGAAAAAAATGATTTCTGTGTCACTGGCGTTTGACGGCGTAGAACAGTCAGAAGTCGTGCACTGATTTAATTCAAAGATTTAAACATCTTTATTGTAAATACACTCAGGTGCAAGGAAATTCAAAGAGGTTTCTGTCCACATATGTGTATTTTGACATATATAAGTATAAAAATATGTAGAAATATAGCACGGAAAACAACAATAATTGCAGCAAATTGTATATAGGCCATAAACTGTATGTAATCCTGGGTGGTCTATTCTAACCACATTGACATAGGGGCTGCGGACACATTACCTTTTAACAAACATTTATAAAGCTACTAATTATTTTGCTGTGCAGTTATACACACATTTGATACAATATGTATACAAACGTAGCCTATTGTGATACTGTTAATAGTAGGTAAGTAAGTATGCCTTTGTGTGTGAAGGCTACCATCATACATCTGTTTATGAGTGTGTCTGCTGGCCTTTTTTTTTTTTCTCCTTCTTCTAGACAGTTACTCATGCACCTAATTTATGGCACACCTGCAGAGTGTGTGTGTGTGTGTGTGTTAGTGTGTGTGTGGTGTGTGTCTAACTGTGTGGTAACTCTCAGACTCAGTGTTGATGAAGGAATGCTGCTCTCTCTGACTCACCTGATGATTTGGCTCTTACCTTGTGATCAGTACAGCGGGCAAATCCCACACAATAGGAAGGTGATGAGTAACGCACAACAACAACACGGCCTTTCTTGTCCGAGCTTCAGAGGAACAAATGGAAACCGGTCCCTAAATAAACGTGTTTTCAGATAGCAGCTACTGTTTATCTGCAGAAGTTAGACCGAGAATAAAACAAAACAGTGTGTTGCATGTTAACCTCCCGAAACGTGGGGATAAAATAAATGAGCCTGTCTCGCAGATTTGACGAGTTACACACATGTGAGGTGAACAGTGGCTGATCAAACGTACAAACATGTCCGCCTGCACTCCCACTCACACTAACCCCATACACGTAGCGCATCACAGTCCCGAGGAAGAAGCCGGCTCCTCGTGAGACGCGCAACCCAGAACGACGTTAGATACACACTCAGCCAGTATAATCACATAATCAATGACTAAAGAGTTCAGTCCGCTGCCCTTTGTGAAGACAGGCGCTGACAGACAGGCAATGGGAAGGAGCTGGGTGGGTGGTATTTAAAGTTCACATGTGTAAAAGCTTTGAGCGCAGCCTTGGATGGATGGACGCGCTCATTTACATTTCTGCTTCTTTACGCTCATGTCTGTCTTCTGAAGTGTGGTCTGCAGAAGATCACTGCAGCGTGCTGCCATCTCTCTTTCTTTCTCTCGCACACACACTTGCTTTCTCTCTCTCTCTCTCTCTCTCTCTCTCTCTCTCTCTCTCTCTGTTTCTGTCTTGCAGCCTCTCTCTCTCCCTCAACTGTCAGATGTGTAAATACAAGCCATGCTTCCAGTAAAGCCTCTAGGCTAGCGAGAGTACAGCCTAATTATGTGCGGTATTATTTAGAGGACGCAGTTGTTAGAACGGTTACTGTTACTTGGCTGAGATAAGGAAGACAGATCTCCACGGGGACGACAATATCTACGTGCATATACGTCCACCTCACAGGAGTGACATTCTCATTTAGAGTCTCCACCTGCGTATATCAGTCTAAATCGACCTTGCAAGTTCAGATCAGACGCAGGGGTCTTAAACCAGATTGCCAAAATGTGCCCTATTACAGATAATAGAATAACTAATAAGTATACATTATAAATTAATGAGTGCTCTTGAAGGTACAATTTTCTATGAAGCTGTAAAAAAAGAACCAAAATGTCAGTTTTATTTATGGTACGTGGCCCAACGTCAAAACTCACAAACTAATCACTAGCAGTTTCATTACTTGTAGCCGATGAGTGAGAGAGGTAGTTTAGACTATGGACTATATGGTGAAAGGTGTTCACTGTAATTATTTAACCTCAGCTATGTCAGTGTGTAAAGTTGGCATAATGGAACACCTATAAAATTCCTTTGGGGCTAATCAAAATGCCTGATACCTTGAGTCATGATTTACTCCAGCCAGACTGTTGACTGTTGTTCCCAGTTAAGATGTGAAGGGTTGTTTAATGGAAAATTTGCTATGCTGGTAAAACCCTAACACCAGATAGATACTGAAATATCACAATGACATAAGTACTCAGACCCTTTGCTCAGTTTGCTTCGTGGATGCACCTCAGTAATTACAGCCTTGAGTCTTCGTGGGAATGACCCAACAAGCCTGGTACACCTGGATTTTGGGGGTTTTCAGCCATTCTTCTCCACAGATCCTCTCCAGCTCTATCAGAGGACGGCCATTTTAAGAGATGTTCACCTAGACTGAAGTCTTACCCTCTGAGATTGCTATAGGTGCTTTTTTTTGCCAGCTCCCAGCAGGCTTTCATGTGTCTCTTACTTCGAGGAGAGGCTGCCCTGATGTCCGAATTGGTTTTGGGCCGCAGTGCTGACTGTCCTTCTGCAAGGTCGTCCCATCTCCAAACAGGATCTCTGTGGCGACCTCTGTGTCTCAGGCCACTGTGCTCTTGGTGACCTTCAATGCAGCGGAAACATTTATGTAGCCTTCCCCAGATCTGTGCCTCGCCACAATCCTGTCCTTGAGCTACACAGGAAGTTCTTGTGACCTCGGGGGTTTGGTTTTTTTAATCTGATATGCAGCAGCGATGCCATCCATAGACAAATGTTTGGCTTTCTAAATCATGTCCGATCACTTGAATTACCACAGGTGGACTCTGTGGATGGATGCAAAGGGCCTAAAAAGTTGTAATTAGATATTTTAGTTTCCTTTTTTCTAAAGGAAAGGTTTTCTTGGATGTGATTGTGTATTCAAACTAGATTGGGAAACAGATTGTACAAAAAAAGCTGCAACATAACAAAATGTGACAAATGTGATTAAAATATGACGATAAAAAAAAAAGTATGTGGCAAAAGCTACAGTTTTGATTCTGGACTTGAATGTTCAGAAGAAAAATCTCCAGTACGTAGATGTTGGTCTGTGTTTGCTGCAGTGACTGCTCGCCGTCTGCCGTCTGCAGAAATTAAACCATATGTTTGTGATAAGTAACAACACATGGCAGGAGTGTGGGATCCTGGGAAAGAACGGAGAGAGATGAGGCCCATACATCCTGGGTCGGGAAGGAAACAGGAACAAAAAAAAATAGAGAGACGACAAAGCAGATCCCATCTTTATTAGCAGGACTCGGACAGCGGGGGTTATGCGTCCTTTTGGGCTCAGGTCAGAGCATAGTAAAGGAATACATATTACCCAGATTTCACTTTGCAGCATTGTTTAACCCCGCTGTCTCACGAGGAGACGAGAACATTAAAAGTACCTGGAAGGGATCAGCGTTTAAAAAATGGCCATCGGGTAGTGACAGTCGGGAGCAGCGGCGGTTGCGTTGCTGCTACTCCGGGCCCCTGCAGCCATGTGACAGTGATTTGGACTAGTTCAAATAACAGCTGTTTGTGATTCCAGGGGAAATTAAGAGCAAGATTCCTCTTGAGATGACAGCCGCTCACTACTCTAAGCGAGGTGTCCTCACATCTCAGGCTCGATCATCTTGTGGAAACAAACAAAACTTGGTCTTAGTGGTTTGTGATGAGTGAGCCTGACTGACGGGACTTTATCTCTGTCTCCGGTGGATCCAAACACAAACTGTGTCATTTCAGGTTGCATGAGAATCACCTGTTGTCGTGCATGTGTGCGTCCTTATGTGCATGAAGACATCCTCCTGCCTGCTTCGGTGCTGCACTGAAATGATTAGTGGGACGTTTTTTCATGATGCCTTCCTGCTTTCTTGGCACGTGAATACTTGCACAGGACTTACACCACGCTCCTCTTCATCCCCCAGCCTTACCCTCCGGCTATCCCTGGCCCGTCCCATAAAAATGATGCAGTAAGACTGAATTAAAGAGGCCGAGATCATCTATAAATGTAGCAGTATTATGCCTCCTTATGAATTCCTTTAAATTACAAAATATGTTTAATCCGAGTCTGCTGTTTTGTGTCACATTTAACTCCTCTGAGAGTATTTTTTATAGCACGAGGCTTTGTGATGCTTCACCACTGAAATGTATTCATGAACTTCTGAACACCATTATGAGTGAGGATATTGATTAAACATATAGATCTTAGGTGAATGTCATATCTTACGGGGGATAACACCAGCAATTAAAGTAAAATTCATTCTAAAAACAAATGTTGGCAATATATTTAACGATAGTTCAGTTTGGTGAACTTTGAAACTCATAGCACGACTGTAATAAAATCCTGACTATTTGATGGATTGGCTTGTCATGTTGAGCCTTGATTCAATCAAAAATACATCATCCGTGGTAATCGTTGATTAACATGAGAGGAAAATCCTTCATCTTCACCACTAGCCACTGACAAAAGCATGAATTCCACGCTGTTTGTCTTTAAAGACTTTTAAGCGCACCATGTTCAAGAGGGTCAAAAAACCTGAATAATGGGCGATCCTTAATTCATTTAAACTTGCTTCAAATTGCTCCAGTGTAGGAAAACATTGGTAATTGTAAATTGGACCTGTATTAACCTCTAAGTGTGAGGGCACGCCAGCGATCTTGGGAAACTCCGAATTCCAGCTAAGCCATGAAACACTAGAGCGACCTCAGCCTCTTTCTTCTCCCTCTGCACGTCTTTACCAGGTCGTATTGTTGCTGTTCCGTGTTAAGTGCTTGTACCAGCTGACGAATGGGTGTGTTTAATTAAAGTTATATGGCCACCATAAATGGAGTTGCCATTATGGATAAGGAACCTTTATGGGAACTTAGAAAATTAAGCAGCTTCTTTGAAGTATGAACCGCATCGTGGCTACAAATAGTAAAAGTCGTGGAGTAAAATGCATTGAAATGATATTTTCCTTTATGCCATAAAACACCTGGGTTTGATGTCAAACTTTATTGTCCTTGTTGAAGTATTAATTGGTTATTTTAAAAAGATTATATAGGCCAAGTTAAAGAGTTTTATAAACTGAAAGGCACATTGGCAGCATATGTGTCCTGATGTATGGGAATGGGACGTGGTGCAACACACCGCTAAATGGAAACACAGCCTGAAACACTTTGGGCTAAGTCATCGGAGCTTGAGGGAAGATGCTATAAAAGCCCAACTTTGTGTCTGTCTACGTTTAACTCCTTGGTTGAGGCCTGTGTGAATTCAGACTTTGTAACCCATTTTACGAAAAGTGAAAAGTTTCTCGTTATGCTGGGGTTTTTTCTGTTTAGATTTGCATGAATAGCAAGAAAATACAACACTTCTCTGATTCTTCAGGCTCCTATCTCATGACCCCCTCCTGAAGAAAACAACCGGCATTAGCCTCGACTGCCAGTGTGGAACTCAACATGGATAATCAATAACAAGCGTTGCTGACCCTGTTGTCTTTGCAAACAGCTGTTGTGCAGCATTTTACAACGATACAACTGCTTTCATGCGTAGGAGTTGAGCTGTTATTTGAGCAATCTGCACCTACCTGTTTACGCTGGCATGCTTATGCTCAGTGTACACGAGTGGTCACGTGATCTGCATTTTGAGACGTGTTAGCATGTGGACGCTCATTTGAAAAACGCCACTTTCAATCAAAAATGTAGCAGTATGGATGTAGCCTCAGAGACTTCTCCTCCAGAGCAAGTCGGTGTGGGAAAACAACATCTCTGCTAGCCACCCAGTGAACTGTGATTGTTGCAGCCTTGCGCTCAAAGCTAAAGGCTTTGTTGTCAAGTTACAACCACAAAAATAACTTCTCGCACCAGACTGCACATTGGCCACCAGTACTCCCACAAATATGCACTCATTCATCAAATCAATGCATTCCCCTCCCATTCACAGAGATCTCCTCCAGCAGAGAACAGCACAGCCCGACACAGCAGCAAGCTAGACATGTCTGTTGGAGACTTCACAATGGTTCAGCAAGCAAACATACTTCCCTTAAGGCCCTTGGGACAAACACAGCATCAAGCAGAGGGACTCAAGGAGTGGTAGCTGCTTTTTTTTTTGCTTTTTTGTGTGTGTGTGTGTATGTGTATGTCTTCAAGTGTGTGTTTCTCACTGTGTATTGTGCGCTACTGCACTGTTGCATCTGTACGTGTCCCTGTCCACAGATCGTCCAGATAGCACAATTTCAAGATTGCTCATCACTGTTATTAGCTTTGTGCCAAAATAAAGAAAATATTTTTTTGGGGCTTCATTTATTTTCCATGTTTTGTCGACCTTGCGAATGTCACTTATGTAATACGCTGCAGCCAAAACACAGGGGAAGCGCGAGGAGCACGCGCTACTTGTTTTGGAGAAAAGGCATCACCACAGGGTTGGCTGAATGACGAGATTTTACCCTCAGGCGGTCCTGCATGTATTAATGTGACTGTAGTGAAAAATGAAATAGATGAAACAGAACAGATGAGATTTCTTTTTTTTTTTTTTTTTTACATTTTTGGAATTATTTTACTTTTTTATAGCCTTTGCTGATCTGTCTTCACTTAAACTACCAACTCCTGTGGGCATCAATTATCTTTTTCCTGTTGATAACTAATCATTAATTATGTCACACAGTGTCGCCACAGCCTATGGACGGGAAGTCAGGCAGACTTCACTCTGGGCACAGTGATAGTCAGACATATTTTGCAATCAAAACTGAGTTAATTTAATGGGATATCATTTTGGCCGAGCAACAGTGTTTTTTGGTCCTCAATCTAAAAGTGTGTTTGACACGTCCATCTACGGGTTGGCATGAACCGCTGCGCAGCGGGGTGAGACGTGGGGGGTCCACCCAGGTTGCCACTCCTCCACGCTGGATGTGTCAGGGAAAGCAGGAGGCGAGAGACACTCTTTAACATTCCGCCGAATGACACCTTCCAAAGCGGATCCCCTGTCTACACGTTCCCAGAGCTCCAGATAAGAAGCTCATCCGTCATCTGCTGGAGCCGCATTAAATTTTAACTCTGGTTACCAAGTGTGGCCATTCAAACTTTTATCTCAAACCTTCTTTATCTTCTTTTCATTAAGTTCTCAAGCACTAATAGCCCTGCGAGTCTCCGCCGGGGTAAGGATGATGTTCTGAATAATGAAAGCTCATTATTTCTCCACAGAATGCTTGTTAATTCAAATGATGATATTAAAACTATAGTAGCCCTCAGCAGTCGAGTGATTTCTAGCATACTTTATCATGTATCAATATATACTCTGTTTGTCAAAACTGCCCCGAGCCTGGGCTGACATTCTCCTCCCGTGGAGTGGAGTGCTTCAGCAGGGCCTGCAATACTCTAAGGTGACAACCGGCAGAGTTTGTGCCTTTAGGAAAAAGTGGGGAAGGGAGGAGGGATTAAGGCGGTGATGGAGAGAGGGATGAAACTCAAAGAGCCGTCATTGTGCTCCCATGTCTATTCAACGTTTTTCCATCATGCGCACAAGAACCCCCCCCACCAACACACACACACACACTAACATCTGTCATCCTCATTTCTCTTGCAGACATTTGCATTTTCGTACTGTACATACACACAGCACCCATGGCCATTAACCTTATCCCTTATCTGTTAGATAACATAAGCCCACGAATGTTAGTATAATGGTTCAGAATTAATTTTGATATCATTCCGTTTTCTGTTTTTGTTCCCGATTTTTTTCATAACTCCACCATCTCATGAAGAGTTTCCACATCGTGCAGGTTATTTGTTGATCTGTTGAACAGTCAGAACAGATACCCAGGCCATGACATGATATTATGATGCCGGATTCGTTATAAGTACTCTGCATTCAAAATACTGCAGTCTATTCTACTAGATTGTTGGATTCTGTGATGTCTCACATGCTTCGATGCTGCACTTTAAAGTTCTCTAAACAAATCTCTCACAGTCACAAGTGTGAGTTTGACCTTTAGCCTTTAAAAAAGAGCAAATTTGCTTTGCTCCACTTTCCCCAACTTTGTTTATCACGCTTAAATTAGCCTGACACTTTCAAAATAGCCCACTGTTTTCTGTGCAGGCGGCCTGTGTTTTTTTAAGGCCACCTAGAACCAAATACTCCAGGTGATAAAAGGAGGAGGAGGAAAAATGAATGAGTCAAGTTTTGAAATCCCACTGAGGATCTCTCTGCACTAAATAAATCCCTCTTGTTTCATAACCTGAAGTGGAGCATTTATGTTTTGGCATCTCCTAAAAAAAAAATGGTTCTCTGCTTGAAATGCATATCTGGGGGGGGAACGTGATGACAATATGTTTCAAACGAGCTTGGAGGGCATATTTATTCTGGATTCCTTGAGAGAACAAACCCGGTGAAAAACGAGGGAGGAGAGGGAAATGTTCAGAAAGGCCTTGGGTGTCAGAGATGACACACATTGATAAGTGCTCTGCTGGACATGCCTCGTTAACGTTGGGTCTGATGCAAGCAAAGGAACACATCATCAACGCGCTGCATGTGTGTACAGATACACTGCACGAAGCATGTGTGCGCAACCTTATCTGTGTTCCTTTGAGACCGATGGGTGGCCATACGAGAGGGAAAGTTATAAGTCAAGTAACCACGCAGCAAAACGTAACACAACAACAAGCCACACAGGCCTGACTGGTTAGTTCACCCCTCTGTAGCCTTCAGGCCGGCCCCAGGCAAACCCAACACGACTATCTGTGAGCTTCAGCTGCAGGCGTCAGGTTTCAAAAGGGAGAGCCTCCGGCAGAATGTCACTAAGCCACGGGCCCCGAATGGTATACACATCTGCACAACTCACATACCCACATATTCATGTAAATGTGTGCGCACATGTAGCCAAAACCTACTGGCAACTTGGAGCAAACTGGTAGGTGAGTGCATGACTAAGGGGAAAACATTTCTTTAAATAACTAGTGTGGTAGGATTGGAGGATGAGAGAGAGGGTGGAGGCGTGGGAGGGGATGAAAAGGTCAAAGGTTAGGGGTCTAAGCAGAGGTGGTAAAATTCAGGTTTGACCTCATGCTTGTAAGTTGCAACTGTTCCTACTGGTTTTATATGAGGGGATATGCTTTTATTGCATTTTATGACAGGGATGTGGAGCACAGGATATAGACTGAATTATGGGAGAGTAGGAGGGGGCACGCATGAGAATAAAGAGAAGGAAGGTTTTTTCCCCTGAAAGTAAAGTCAAAATAAACCCGGGGAAGATTATTTTTTTCCATTTGAAGAATAAAGCTGAAATGTTGAGAATATTTTCAACTTGTCTCGACCATCAAATCTAGTTAGTTAAGTAACTGACAAAAAATTCCCAACATTTTGACTTTATTCTCAAGATTTGACTTTATTTTAAAATGTTCGACTTTACTCTCAACATATTTTCTTTATCCTTAAAATTCTGACTTTCTTCTTAACATTTTGACTTTATTCAACACATTTCGACTTTGCTCTCGAAATACAAAGGGAAAGAAATTATTCCCCTCATATTTTCTAAGGGCCCTAATACTCTTAGGTACTGAATGGACAATATATGGAGGAAATGCAATTTCCTGTTTGACCAGCTACTGTTACCAAGTAACTTTAATATCAGTTTGTCCCTAAAGTACACCATGATCTCATTAAATGAACCTGCCACATTATTTTTATGCATTAACATTTAAAATCATTCTGTCTGGTTGCCTGATACATGGTGCTGATAATTTACCTATTTCATATTTATTCATATCTATATCAAAAAAAGACATTTTTCTTGTGTCTTCCTCTTTTCATTGTTTAATCTTTGCTCTATACCCCTGTACTTTCAAAGTAGCATCGTGCAGTACTGAGAGAGTGGCAGGCAGCCAAGGACAATGGACCTGGGGGGTAGATGGCATTATTCGGGAATTAGACACACTCGTGCTCAGACTGGCACACTGGCCGTCACTATTGCTTCTATGGCCCCTTGGTTAGTCCACAGTGTGGCTGTTGTGTGCATGTATGTGAGAGCTGGTGAGAGCTGATGCCAGTCGCCAGTGGTGTTTCTTGAGATTAGCAGGGGTCTGGCTCATCTGCCTGATACACACATACACCTGGACAGATATAGACTGACTTTCGAGCAATAAGCAAGGACCTATTAGTACAATTTAATACAAGGATTAGTCAAAGATACGGGGTCAAAAAAGTTTGTGATAACTTTCCAATTCGCTGGTTATTTAAATGCAAAAGAAGCAAATCCCTTGACATACCTCGCCCATAATTATGCCTCGTCTAATCTTGTGTCTGCAATCATGCACGTAATACTTCTGAGTAGCTCAGGTGTCAAAACAAATTTTGCACGCTTGAAGTAATTTGACCATATTCAACTTTTTGCACCGACATGTCCTGATGACTCTTAATTGGCCTTGAAAGATTAGAAAGAACACCGAGGCACGGAGAGAGGATGGATGTAATGTGCGTAGAAAACATTTATTTTATGTTCTCTTTATGCAGGATCACACTGTTACACACAGTATATGTGTAAATATACGCCCTTTAAACTGCTCTTAGACATGTTTAATTTATATTTCAAGTGGCTCATAATCTGGTTTAAAAACCTACTGCAGTCCCCCCCCCCCCCCCCCCCCCCCCCAATCTCCTCCCTCCCTTTCCTCCGTGTAGTATACAGTACGAGGCAAACAGAGTGGAAACTGTTGTCCTACCTGATAATGGATTTGGTGGCCCCCCTGCAGGCATGCAGCATTGGCAGATACTGAATACCACTGTGAGATCAATGCGAGAACAGGAGGACCGGAAAGTAAGGAGTCGGAAAGGGAGGGAGAGAAAGAAGACGAAGAAGGGATGGGGTGGATAAAACCAGAAATCCCGAAGCCCCTAGTATTTGCGAGCGGGGTAGGGTAAAGCCGTCGTCGTAATCTGTTGTCAAGACACAAGGCCGCTGTAATGTCTTCCATCAGCAAGTGGATTATGTGCAGGGGAATTGTAATTTACACCAGCTTCACTTTTATGTGTCGCTCGGCTTAAAAGTTAATAGCATTTAGCTCAACAATGGCCCAGCCACATCCAACCCGGTGTGCAGCGTGGCAATCTACAAGTGAGGTGCCATTGAAGTGCAGTTGTTCCGATTCCTGAACAATGGGGTGTTCCCACTGAGCTAATTAGCTGACGCCTGCCTATCTCCACACCACACATGTCCATTGTTGCTGTCGCTGCACGAATCTCTGTCCCACTGATCAGAACAGGCTATTGTCTGTTCAGGTTGTCTTCAATAATCCTATGTAACGCCTGCATGTTTTGTCTTTAGGTTGCTCGATCTAAGTCCTGACGTGACATGACCAGACGTGCCTTTATAGACGATACTTGATTTCCCTCTAAATTCCTCTGTTTTGGCCTTTTGTCTTGAAGGAATTATAAAACCTTAAGAGGTAAAGCCTCATGTTCACAACTACAAGTTATTGAAAATAACCTTCAAGGAAAATGCAGATATGTGATTTAAAATAAGTCTCCTTCGTATCTTAACGCCCTGCTCCCAAGATTATCTTAAAGCCACATTAGAAAACCCTGTTTAGAACAAAGCAATATATACATAAAAAAGTGTTTCTATTTAACCCAGACAACATGTCAGCCTCTTTAAAAGATAAAAAAAAAAAATTGGAGGGCAAGTCTGTTATTTTGATCCATGACACTCAACACTTCACGTCAGACTATTGCCTGTGAAAAAAGTTATGGGATCATTAAAACACAGTAGTTCCCAGCTCAGGGTTGACCCTTACGAGTCACATTCCAAAAACTCATACCACCTCCAGTGTAGCACTCTGCGGAGGGAAAGAGTCAAAAGGGAGAGAAAGTCAAGCCCACCTCAGATATTTTCCCAAGCTGTGTTGCCCTTGGGGAAGACAGGTGTGATGTTGCAAAGTGTCTTCTGTTCTCTGTGCGAGCAGGTGAGGTGCAGGGAATTAGGAATGGGATGGGAGGGTGGGGGGGGGGGGGGGTTGGCGGGTTGAGATGTACAGATAATCAGGTAACCTGAGTTATGCGTTTGGGGAGAGTGCGGAAACCTTTGTGTTCTTTCCCTGTGAATCCTTATAAACCCTTATTGCCGCCTTTGGTTTTATTGCCAGGAATACTTCATACTGTGCATTCCAGTAAGAGAAACCCACCAACATGAAAGACAGGTGTCTATCAATGATGTTTTAAATAGGTTGCTCCTAATACAGGAACATACCATGTACTATTATATCATGAAAAAGTAATTATAGAGACAGGCAGAATTCTTAAGATATCACTATATATGACACAAAATGCACATAGATAAAGATGGACAGCTCACCAAGAGTGAAGCCACCTGGTGGCTGGCTGCTGTCTAGATCATATACCTTACCTCCTCCATGTTAGCAGATGGGAGTTGGATCAAACTAAAAATGACAAAGTACGCCTCAAATACTATTATACTCAAAGATGGGCTCTGTAATTTTTAGAGATGTTTTGTTTAAATGCTAATTTACCCAGTAGGTTTAGTTTGAATTAGTTATTTGATAATATTAAAAACGGGATGATTGACAGGTGAGACTGGCTCACAATTGGTTGAGAGAACGTCCTCATAATGATGGTTTTGAACCTACATTTGTCCTCACAACCATAGAAAGACGTGTACCACACATGCACGCGGACAAACACACACACACACACACACACACACACTCTTGTGCTTCTTTCTTTGTGAGAACACTTATTGACACAATGCATTCCTTTAACCTTATGAAGCAGCTGGATTTCTCGAAACTGAGAATTCATCTTGCCAAGCTCCAAGCTGTTCACTAGATGCCAAACCACAGAGGCTCTTGATTGTGAGAAAAGCAAGCAGCGACTGGTTATTAACAAAAATGGCAGCTGATGAAGTGGTTAACATCAATGCCGCTATAATAAGCATCAGTTATATCCGAACTGGAGCGGATTTCTCCATTGAAAAAGAAGTAAAGAGTGGCACTTGTTTCAATGGAAAAGATGTTTTGCGCTCTTCCCCCGTCTAGTTTCCAACAAGGCCTTCCAGGATGGTTCCATCTGGTACATGTGGTGAGCCTTCACTTGCCCCTCACCCTATTTAGATGCCTAACCCCAGCCCATATCCTAACCCCAATCTAAACCTAAATCTAAAATCCCTATTCCAGTGGACCAAAAACCCACCAGCACCCACTTACATCTGACTTTTGTCTCCAATTGCAATGGAGAGATTAAGCATTCGCTACCGGGTCAAATGCTTTTCATAGGCTCCGGCTCCAATCGGCATTGATATAAACAAAACACAAGGTGAAAGGGCTCATTTGGCTAAACAGCAGGTGAGACAGTGCCTCGGTTTTCTGTGCATTGAGTCAATCGCCTTCTTTTAGTTCAAAACATCTGCATATACCTGCTGATTGTGATGTAAAGGAGGCAAAACCTGAAGCTCAAAACAAGGCTTGACCCTAAAGTTATAAGAACCAAAAAGTCCTGGCTTTCCAAAAGTATGCTGACTCCATAAGGTCTATAACTCAAACTGGTCCTCAGAAAGATATAAGTACAAGCGTGCACACATATACACACGCACACGCACACACACACACACTTACACACACACACACACACACACACACACACACACAGTCAAAGCCTGATATACAGTAAAGGTATATGAGGCAAATAAGTGCGGTCTTGAATAAGTAAAACTCCATTTCAGCAGTCTGCTCTATTATTAATACCGAGCAGGCTGATCTTTGATTAAGCTACTCAAGTGTTCTTCCTGTGTGGGATTTTGATTAAGACTGGGCTGTGTCTTGGAGGAGGAGAAAATGGCGACTCTTTCCTCTCTATCCTACTTGCTCTGTCTTTATGTCCGTCTGCCTTTGTCTGTGCTCGTCTCTGTGCATTAGCAATTCTCGTTTTTTTTCGACAGATCACAAACCCCGTCCTCAAGCAGCCATCCCTCTGCAGCGCCGATGAAGGACGCAGATCGCATCCACTGTATATTACGCAAGGCACCGCCATTAGTCCTCTGTCACATTATCAACTGTGAGTTCTCCACCTGTTTTCAGCAACACCACCACTTAGAGCCTCTTCAGCATTATCCCGTAAATCAACTCGTTAGCATTGTCATTGGATTTTTTACGTTTTGAAATATGCGCCGTCCCTCTCATCGACAGGCCCTGTCGTCGATTCTCTTGACTGCCTTTGTTTCACAAATATTTCTTTCTGTTGTGCAATTTAATTTTTGAAGTGACAGGTTAATGGACACTGTTACATAACCAAACTGGTGTGGCGTGTTTCACGTCCTGTCATGTGCAGACAAAGAGATGACCAGTCATGGGCTTGCTGCATGCCTTCACTGAACTAAACTCACCTGTTTTGTCTCTGTGGTGTTTTGCTGCAGAGTCTAACAAGGTTCATGTGACGATACAACAGCAAACAATGTGTGTCGGTTGTTTAACTGGACAACTGTAACTCGAAGACAAATATTTCTGTTTGCAATGAGGGGGCTGATGAAAGCTGTTGATCGCTGTCGAGATAAGGTGTAACTCAAACAACGTATGTTGTGCCTCAGGAGGAACTGTATGTTACATCGACGTTTTATCTGTATTTATTTAGTGGGAAAGTTAAACCTCAAACATTGGGCTAGTTTACTTTGTGTCATGTTATCTGCTTTTATCACAGTTGCCGGAGTGTGACAAGAAACCTGTTATCTTGACTGTGCACAATTATGGATTGCCAAGAAATAACAGAATGATGTTCATCCTTCATATAATTCCCAACTAATCATGAGCAACGTTAGGATAAAAGGCACTTCTATAAAAAGAGCTTATATATTTGGTAAATCTGCCCTGGATCATTAAATATAGAAACAGTTTTTATCGGAGCGCAGCCTGAAGAGCAGCAGCACGCCGATCTTTAGATGATGCTACAGAGGAAGTGGAATACATACTGTTTCTTTGTGTATGCATTTCATATTTGTGCTTAGAAAACCGAGCGTAACATTTCCCCTACGAGCACGGTTTTTCCTCTTCAGCTGGTTTGCCAAGGTCTCTTGACGTTCATCGTCGCATCTGTCGTTAATATGAACGGCGTGTTTGTCACATTGAGCGACCAGATCAATCCCCTCTCATGCATTACATGCGCTACACACACATGTACACACACATGACATGGAGGCACAACTGGGGAGCGATGTCAGTTGGCTCCCAAAGTCTTTATTCTTTTCCTCAAGGTGTTTTGAACAACATCTCAGTGTGCTTCTGCCGCTCTCCGCTTCTATCCTCCTCATGCAAAGCTTCCCTCTCCACTTGGGGCTACTTCTGTTCCATTATGTATGGTGGTGGGATTAAAACTGTAGACGCGATGGCTTCCCCCCTTTTTCGGTGTCACGTGCAGGCACCAGGCGGCAAATGGCGTGCGAGAGTGGCACACAACAGGGCACCCCGCTTGGCCACCCACACATCGAGGGGAGTGGGGAGTATGTGTGAGGAACACGGTATCAAACGGGGAACATCTGTGGCCACTGGGCTGTGGAGACCGGGGACAATGGTAGCCCCGGGGCAGCCGCAGAGCCCTGGCCCATGCCGCAAAGGCTAGACACAGGCTAGAGAGCCAACCATACACACACACTTACACACACACCCATGAGCACACACGGACACACACACACACATCCCATTTCAGAAGGAAACAAACCAGTCTGGTGCAAACTAAAGTCTGCAGTACATGTCAAGGCCTGAAACGTTTTTTTTCTAATAATCTGCTGTACAGGGCAAAATAATAATGAAAGATATATGCCACCATATCCTTTTTCAGAGCTAATCTTTGTGCGGAGTGAAACTGAAATATGTTGTAACAGTCGATCACTCTTCGAGACGATAGTTCAGGTATCATGTGGATTGTTCACTCAGACGCTGGAGAATCAGGAAATACTGTTCACAAACGCAAGATTCAGGGTCAAAGGGAGAGTACGGTGGCCAGCGAGCACAAATATAAAAAAACAGGCATCAGCCACTATTCACATCTTCTCCCTGCGCTTACTATCTGAGTAATAAATCCCTTGATTATTATTTTAAACAGCGATCTGAGTCTATTTATGGTTTCCTCTCCCACCCTTACACCACCGTGCAGTGAGATGCGGCGCCACGCTGCAGTAAATGCAGAGAGGTAAGTGATTCTCTATAAGCTCCCCGCAGAGACACATCAACGCTGTTTATCCCTACAAGCAGAGATGATAACGCACACACACACACACGCCATGACGCACAAACACACAAACAGTCATATGCCATTTGAATAACATATTCCGCAGCTGCTGCCGCTCTCAGTGACCTCCCATGTGGTTTTTGTGTGTGTTGACATGTGTGAAAAGTGTGGGCACGGAAACAGACACAGATGCGCACGGACACGGACGCACACTCGCACATACATAACGGCTTATGCGCTGTTATGTCACCTTGTAGGAAAAGCCCCGCTCCACCTTGTCATGTTGTGATATCCCATGTCTGCAGTCAAATGCCCACTGACATGAAATGATGTCTGAGCAGTGAGTGTGTATGCGTGTGCCCAGGTGCATAGACCTCCCATTAGGGATCTGTGGACGGGTGGTGCTCCATCTTACTCTACCAGGTCCCCCGTGTGTATATGCACACGCACACGCACCTGCGTTGCACTGGCAGTTGCTGGAGTTGTGCCATGAGTGACAGTGCGGTGTGTAGCAGGGTTTTTGTAATATGGAAATGTTGCAGCTTTGAAAACGTTCAATAGTTTTGGGGGGGGGGAATCGGATTTTCACCTTCAACGCTCCATGTTTGATTCTTCAGAATTTCACATTCGGTGGTTTACCAAGGTTATTTAGAAATATCTCAAAAATCCAGACGCATGAAGGTGATCATCTCCAAGTCTATCATTCCACAGGAAATCTGGGATATGCAGAGTGTAAAATGATTATCTCTGAAAATGTCAACTGAAGACATTTGTGCTATCAATCATTTTTGCGAGAGGAGATGTCAAGCTTTTTTCAGAGGGTGGAAGCTTTCCTGTGGAATCCACCGCTCCCTGAGATATCCCGTTCCCCCGTCTGATTAACTCCACCTCTGTCTTCTCCTTTCTCTCCCATTTTTAAACGAGCGACTCCTCTCATCACTCTGTTATTATTAGAGATACACCAGCGCAGTTTGACACGGTGATTCGTTTCAAGTGGAGACAACAACGCCGTCTTTTATTTGAGCTTCCTGTTTGAGTTTTAGATTTCACACACCATCCTTTAATTACAAACACACAAGTAATCAGAGGTGCGCAAACACGTTTTCTCCACACACACACACACACACACACCCTTTTCACACACACAACAAAGTCATTGAGAGGGTTTCTGACAACTGATTTCTTCTTGTATCGACCTGCTTCCAGATAAGACTAATCAGCGAGATAACTGTGGGAAGGAAACCACAATGAAAGATATGATGAAGCTTTCATTATGGGTAAAAAAAAAACAGTAAGTCCTTCAGGAGAGGTTAACCGCCATATTCGAGGTTGACTTAGGAAATAAGGGATGTGTTTTATTTTATATGCACCATAAAAAATACAATTTAAGTCCTCACAGGTAAGAATTGGAGGAGCAGGGCCTGTTGCATTGAAGGGTAGTCTTGTCATTGTTGAATGCTCTCGGAGTTCAACCATAGCTCACCTGCTACCCTGATGGTAGCATAAAGCCGTGGAGAACTGTGAAAAATATAGACAAAAAAATAATTATACACTGCACAATTTTTACAAAAAGAAGACAAGCCATGTAAGTATTCTTATAAAATCAACAGTTTTGGTTGATCCTTTTTTAGTAAGACCCTATTTGTTGATGTGCCCAGGAAGAGGGCACTGTGCTTCGAAAGGAAATGGGGGGGGAAAAGTTTTTAAAATTTGTTAAAAGGTACATGATGGAATTAACGAAAGGTTGGTGTAGAACCTATAATTTATCCAGTCGCTCACATCAGAGAGGGAAACACGTGGCCCCGGAGGAAAAAGCTCGCTGCTGCTCTCAAGTAAATAACACAGCGTGAACGAGAAGTGCCATTTCATTTAACCAAGGCCTGCAACTGATTGACGTTTGACCAATGCCATGTCTCTTGCCTTCTCCCCACATTAATCCCACTTCCTTGAACAAAATGCAATTTTGATCTGTTGATTTATGCTGTCATGCAGTGTGCAGCAGCAATAGTTCACGGATTTGAAAAATAACAACAACAAAATGTCATTTTGCCTTTCTTGCTCTTGACATCTTATAATATGTGCCTCACCTGGAGAGTGACAGAGCGTGATGGATTGACTTACGCACGCACACACATACAGTGCAAACCCGCAAACACACACAGAGAGGGAGAACTTCGGCAGGGACAGGGAGAGAGGGCAGAGGGTGTAAATGGAAAGAGAAAGAGGAAGAATGGAGGAGGGGAAATGGAGGGATGGAAAGACGAGAGAGGTTTGAGTGAGAGGGGTTTGATATTTCTGTGGCCATACACTTGTAAGCTCAAGCAGTTTCTTCCCTCCGAGGGACAGGGTCCGTTAAGTAGCTCTCCAGTGCCTACAGTTTAGAAAAGGACCCAGGCAATACTAGACTAATTTAATCAAAGGTTACAGGCCCAGGATAGAAACACAATATTATGGCGATTGTACAGGAGGAGGAAGGTGTGGGGGGGGTGTCATTTCACCAGGCGAGGCTTAGGCCTGCTACTTTATCTCAACAGTGTAATGGCAAAGTACCTCAACAGTGTCCAACAGCTGGCACTAACACACATTTCCATTTTAGCTGGGGGGGCAGCTAAAGAGGCTGATATCTTATGACTGGCGAGCAAGATGACTGACTGACTGACTGACTGGCTGCCACGGCTGTGAGAAAGAAGACTGAAAGATTGTTTCTCTTTTCAAACTGTGTAAAAGGTTTTGCTAGAAGTTTTGGAATTGAAATATTATTTCATTTTACTATCGCCAGAAATGTTGCAACCACTTTTACATAAGTACATGTCCTATAAAGTTACCTTAAAGGTGACATAAACTGTGTCCCCATTCAGTCACCACCTCATTTCGGAGGATGTGGTCGACCCATTCCACGAAGGAGGTAGTCTTCATGGGCCGGGTAGACTGCAAAGGCTGAGCCATCACCATCTCGTCCCGCCCTTAAACCTGTTGCCTAGGAACAGAGCTGAAGTTGGACATGGCGACAAAGTTTTAATGTCCCTTGTTGCTTTTTATAATGTATATTGTTGTTCTGTTGAGTTAATTCGTGATTGGACGTCTCATCGCTCTCCGGCGCCATTACCGCTTTGAGAAACTTTGTTTGGTTCTGCCAGAATTTGGTATCAATAGCATGAATCCATGAACCCAACCGGCCTTGTATCAACAGCCCAGGTTGTTTTTGGTGTTGTAACATTGTGGCAAATGTTTTCCTGCTACTCTAAGTCCCCTAAATACCAATTGGCCGTTGCTTTAAATTTTATTTCAATAGATGTTGAATTGGAAAAGCACTATGAAGTTTTTGGTGGATCTGCAGCCATTTATACTGGCAGCATTCAGACAGATTGGAATCTGTTTAGCTCACTGGCTGTGTCACTGTATAATAAACCGCCGTAAGTGTCAGCTCTCTTTACCCCTTGGGGACAAATGGAACAAAACGCTGCAACCAATACACAATGCACGATAGATACTGACAACAGGGGTGTGCGAGATGATAAGTTGCATATCTATGGATCATACATTTAAATACGATATCTACGGATTGAGAGTAACAATTTACTCATAGCTCTGTTTACCACACAAACCACATAACAGATCAGCGCTAATTCTAAATCATGCATTCCAGGAGATAACAACAACGTGTTGTATTCCATTTACATTATCGGGGACAGCTGCCCTCGGTTCACTGGAGTTACCGGAGTCCTGTGTCACAGTCAGCGCTGCGTCCATAGGCGGAATTGATAGGTCGGTCTATTACGAGATTATACGCCTAATGCACGCTCCGTCCCAGCACACACATCAAGCCATAAATACCTCTCGATTAAAACACAAAATGATGTGCTCCTAATCATTCTGCATGCAGGGAAATATAACTGAATGGTAAACAAATGAGGTATATTTAGTCTGTGTTTCATCATTTGAGCCATGCACCGAGCGGCTCGGCTGTTCTGGCTCCTGGGCAGCCGGGAGAGCGGAGTGAGACGAGGGTAGTGAAAGAGATTATCGTTTGTGTGTGTGTGTGTGTGTGTGTTTGTGCGCTGAAGAGAGTCCACACAAGATAGACAATAAATGGTACGTTCCGTTTATGGATGTGAATGACGCACTGTAGAAATATTACAACTCACTAATGAATAGATGGCTGAGATGTGAACAACCGGCGCCGTGGCCTTGCCTTGACGGTGATATGGGGTTGAGTGGAGGTGGGGTGATGGGAGGTGGGGGGGTGTCGGTGTCAGGGCTTGAGCCTATCAAAAAGAAATCAGCTCGCCGGCTCTCTGGGTGCAGAAAGGCGCATCTCGTCGGCTTTCATGGCCCAAGATTGCTTTCACCTGCATTCCCCGAGGCGACGTGCAAAACACAGGCCTCAGCCGGCCTGCCAGTCACACACTCGTGCACGGACACACACACATACATGCGGACACACACGCGCGCACGTTCCCTCTATCTTTCATGCCTGACTACAATAGAATCATATTAACTCACTCCATGCATTCCCAAACATACAGCATTACGTGGGAACGTTGGATGGTGCAGAAAATCACAATTATAAGCGCATACATTTAGAGCGCCTTTGTTCCTGTTCCTGCTTGCACTCGTGAGCATGTGTGTGCACGTGTGTTTTCCAGCGTATGCGTAGCCGTGCTTGCTTGTGTCAATGTGCAGGAGCATGCATGGGCATTAGAGTGTGTGCGTGTGTGTTGCGTGAGTGAACGTGTCTGATAGCTAGTCTGAAATAGTCTGAAAGCTGTATTCAGTTGATTTTCCAGGAGGTTGGAAAAATGATGTCAAAAAGGCAAATCTGTATTTACCGGCAGACAGGTATCCTTGACTCGACAGCTATACAGTCATTATCTGCCTGTCATGTGTCGCCCGGGGCCACCCTGCCTTCTCCCAAAGCCCTCGTTCCCATGCATCAGACGCAGCCCTATTAGCTTACCTGTTTCCAATTCAAAGGCCATCGCCAACCAAAAAGACGCCAGAAGGACAAAACAAGGTGTCATATTTATGAATGTGTCAGCACGGGCTCTCCTGAAAACCCGGCGCGCACCTTGAGCGATGAGCCTGACAACTCAACAGGGGCCTTTTCCAGTCAAGAGAAATGATACCTACAAAAACCACTGGCGGGATGAAACCGGAATCTGTGCGGCAGCGGTAGCAACGCGGGGGTGAAAAAGCTCTCGTAAATCGCCTCGGTATTATTCAGCCCCAATTAGGAGAAACTCAACCTATTACGTCGAGGGAGAGTGAATATCAAATGCTGGATAATGACAGGGTGAGGTTTAGAAGTTGAACAGAAGACGAGAGGTGGTGTTGGGGTGGGGGGGTGATGGTGATGATTACCTCAGCAGTGACTGCTCAGGTGTGTTTTCAGGTGTGTGTGTGTGTGTGTTGAGAAGATGACATGCTCAACTCTTGAGTGCATCCAGGTGCAGGCCCTGTTCTACAATCCTGCATCTGCATTGTCAGTGAACGGTTGGGTAATTGCTTCCAATTAACTTATCCGATTGCAGATAAAAGCCCCATGTTCTGCCAAGGAGTCATAATTAGACAATGTTATAGTGCGCCTCTTTAGCTGGTGATAGGTTCCCATTACCTGCTAATCCGAAAGTGCAACTCTACCAATACTGGCACATTGATGGGATGGGTGGGAAACAAGTGTTGCAGAGTTTTTGGTTCACAGTGGACATGTTTACATGGACATAAATACTCCATGGCACTGTCTTATTCAGACTATTGTCTTAGTCTGAATAAGACAGTGCCATGGAAACTCCATTTTCGAATTACCGTAACCTGAATAAGGTCATACTTGCAATTAGCAATAATCTAATAAAAATAAATCCAGTATTCATACCATTATGTACACATGTTTGCATCTTAATCACAGTATAACGTTGAATTAGCCTCTGGGGGCAACCACCAATATTTTGAGGCTCACGGTGTAGACTCCATCTTCTGTTCATATTATACAGTTTACAGTCTGAATGGATAGTTTCTCCACACAAAACACAAACAGTGATACTTTTTGTAGGTGTTTCACTGTGTCCCACACGGACTGTTTACCTGCGGGCAACCAAATGTGATCGGTCAAACTGACGATGGAAGGGACACATATTAAACAAAGGGAATAAAGCAAATAGTGACCAGTGCATCCTAGACCTCCCCAATTAGTGCAGGCATTTGTAGATGTAATGACTCTACATTGACTGTAGGTGTGACTGGTGACCTGTCCAGGGTGCAGCCGACCTCTACCCAATGTCCACTGGGATTTGCTCCAGCCCTCTCCAGATAGATAATGGATGGATATATGGACGAATGGATGAAAGTTGTAAATGGTTGTATACATAAGAAATGACACAACTAATGACCATTTCCATCTTCCTTTCTTTAAGTTTGCAGGGGACTATCTGATTTGAGACAATTCTTTTTACATTTAGCTAATATATAAGTGCGAGAAGTCACAGACTATCATATCATTTCCATCTTTAGAAAGGGTGAGACACCTCTTAAGCCTGTTACCTGCGGCCATGTATATTTGGCTTGAAGAATTCTTTATCAAAACTATTGATGAGGAGGCCTACAACATTAATCTTTATATATATTTTTTTTCTCCTGTGCTAAGGTTCTTTGCTGGCTCCATCTGCCATCCTGAGAGCCAAAAGCATTACAGCCGGATCAATACAAACTAGCAGCTAAGAATTTATATCATCAGCAGCGCCATTGATCTTTATCAGCAGTTACAAAGTTTCTGGGGCAAAAAATAGCACACAGCTATTTCTCGTTGCTTCTTCCATTTCTTTGAGTGAGGCGAGGGATGCTCGCACATTTAGTGACCACGCAGAGGATAAAAACTCTCGACACCACAGTGTTTTATTTGGTAACAAGATAGTATTTCATCTGCCCACATGTTGCTTTGTGTCAAAGAAGAACATTATTTATGCTGAAAGTCGTGTAGGTAGTCTGCCTGTCTCGGCAGCTGCAGCATAAACATTCTGCTTATTCTGGCTTGACTTTTATTCAACTGTCATCCTAAATAAGAGAGGCCCAAAACTGAAGACAATACATACTAAGTGAAAAAGAATATGACTAGATCAACGGAATAGACCTAAACTGTAACAATATACAAAACATTGAGTACTTTACAGATACTGTCAAAATGTATACTTCATCTAGGAATATATGTAAATTGCAAAAGCAATTAAAACTCAAATAGCTGCACTTTTAAAATGGTAATTGAAAGCAGATGCAGCGATGAATAATCACATTTTATTGTTTGATATCTGTGCTGATATCTAAAAGTCGCGTACACACCACAAGACACAGCCTGGTTCTCCCTCTCTGGTGATCCACGTAACAAAAGACCACCAGCCCGTGAGTATACGCGTTTGTTCATTTGTTCACATTAAATGTTGAGCGCCAGGTTTTCACTGCATATGTCCAAATGTACTTTTCACTTCACTTCTGTTCTTTATTGGCATGAAATTAAACACACTGGCTCCCTCTCGCTCCCTCTTTATGTCTCCCTCGCTCAGTCGTGGGAGAATGACAGGTGTCCCCATCCAGTACTGTGGCCTCTCTGGAAGACAAAGCAGCTGGTTAGGACCTCGGGCAGTGTGGGCGTGTGTGGGCGTGTGTGTGTGCGTGCGTGTGTGCGTGTGTGTGTGTGTGTGTGTGTGTGTGTGTGCGTGTTTATATGTGTGTGAGAGAGAGAGAAATAGACAAAGACACAGAGAGACAGAGAGAGAGAGAGAGAGAGAGAGAGAGAGAGAGAATTGAAGCCTGCCACTCAGCTCTTGTAAGTCATGACTTTGTGACAGTGACAATAGCAGTACAGAAAGCTGGGGGTGAGGATGGGGGTGGTCTGTTGATGGGAGATCCATTTATCCATCAGCGTATGGATCAGTGATCGGGTTGGATGGGTCTATGACAGGGCCTGGCTTAGATCAGAGCTTGGTTGTTGCCCAATGTGCTTGGACTTCACTTTCCTTGGATTTCCCATACTTTTTATGCACTATATATCCCGTTAAATATGAAAACTAATTTCCATTTATATAGATGATGGTCATTCAAAATATATGTTCTTTCTGGTGTAATAAGCTTTTGCCATTGTGAAAGTGGAGTACTACTTTACTCTGATATTTTAAACACAAGTGAACACATATTGCATCATTTTATGCAACTTAGATCACATCTTCTCTATTCTCTCTATTACCTGTCTGTGTTTGTTTGTTGTTTATTTTCGTTGATTTCTCTGAGAATAATTCATGGATGAAATAAAAGGCCTGTTTAGGGGACTGATATTTATGAGTGTGTGCAATTTGGTACTGGTTCAAATAACAATAAAGTTTCTCCATAGGGTTGTTGCTCATTAAAACCAAAAGGGTATTTCCACTTTTACTACTACTACTAAAATAAGACATATACATATGATAACAATGTAATTTGCTCTGACAAACAAAATTTAAATGAAAAAAGTCATAGTGTGTGAAGTGAAGAGATCTCCTCACACTGCTTAACAGAGTAATGTAACTCAGTTGATTCTATACTTCATAAGGCTGTGATCTTTTTATTGATTCCCCCATAAAATGCTTCACATTAAGTAATTAGGACTGTTTAGTAATATATTTAATACCAACATGTATTCATGAATTTGATGTCCTTGTTCAAGCTCCATGACGTCTTGAATTAAACGCATGTGTAATGTATTGCTTTAATGCCGCAATCGATATTCATAACGGTGGTAATCACACTGCATCAGCGCCGTGCAGAGTTTCTGTTGAGATTTCCTGACATTGTTGAACTCTAAAGGTTGAGTTATGAAGGACACTGCGTACGGTGATATATGATGACTCAGACAAAACGCCTCTGAAGTTTGCAGATTCGTGCCTCCTGGTGAGTTTCCTGTGTGAGTAACTCCTCTGTCACCAGTGATGAAGGTTTGTGCTTTGGGGCCGAGTCCTTTAGAACAAACAAATGTCAGGATCTACCTCACAGCTTCTCCGTCCGTGCACTCATTGTCATTCTGCTGCTTTTATTATCTTTACCTAATAGATAGATATACAGAAAGACAGAAAGATAGATAGATGGATAAACAGAAAGACAGACCGACAAACAGATATATAGATAGAAAGACAGATATATAGATAGATAGACAAATAGATAGATAGATAGATAGATAGATAGATAGATAGACAGAAAGACAAATAGATAGATAGATAGATAGATAGATAGATAGATAGATAGATAGATAGATAGATAGATAGATAGATAGATAGATATCTGACATCACAGAGAGAAGAGAGACACTGGCCTGTCACTCTGACAGCTGAGATCTCCCCACAATCCCGCTCAAGGAGCAGATGCAGACTTTCCCAGGCCCTGTTTCAATATAGGCACACACACACACACACACACACACACACACACACACACACACACACACACACCTGCCTCAGTGGGGATGGTGCTCAAGTGTTCTGGAACAGAGAACATCACAAGCTTGCTGCTGTCATGGTACAGTCCCAACTGCAATCCTTCCCCGGACTTGTCAACCAGCCAGCCGGCTACTGGCCGATCAACTACCTCCTGCTACCAGCGGTGGTGAGAGGGTAAAGAACATCACAGGTTCCTGACCCGCAGCTCAACAACATTTCATATTTATTATAACTAATGCAGTGCACAGTGCCCATCAAGCTGGAGTATGACGTTTGATTCCGTTATGACATCATGAAAGGGTTGTGACATGATTTAGGTCGCAAGTGCAGTTTAAGGCCTTCACTAAACGATTCACTTACTTAGGTCCTGAGAAATACACGAAGGAAATACACAGCAGTACAGTCTGAAGTAAAATTAAAGTAAAAGGACAGAAAGACAGACAGACTGACTGACTGACATCCCTCCAATCATAGTGAGATTGTTCACGGCCCCACAGGCTCAGAGTTCAGAGTTCCAGAGTCAATGGTTTGTGCTTATTTGAATGCAAATGTGCCGGTGAATATTCAGCACTTACTCACAACCTTAATTGAAATGCATAATTATTATCTGCTAGACGTGTTGTGTGTTTAAAGAAAATGTTATACTTTTATCATCTGGGTCCAAATAGTTTTAACTATCATGCCAATAGCTTGAGATTAGATTAAAATCAAGATTTTATAACATTATGTATAAACTTCAGAGATGAGGAAAATTAAAGTCATATTGTGGGATGTAGATGCAACATGCAAAACATAAAATGTGACCACAATCATTTTTAACAGTGGTTTTCCATGTATAATCTGCAAGAAAAGCATCAAATTCAGTAGAAAACTGCATCACAGCAAATTTCCCAGAAGGTTGACAGAGGACAATATGTCCTACAGCTTTACTGCGATGGGGGATTAGTGAATGTGGATGAAATCAATATGTTTAGTGCCGTTTGTTTTTGGGGGGAACAAAAACAGAAAGAAAAAAAATCTATATTATTGGTCACAACTGTCGGTGATTCTGCCAGGCAAGAGAGCATGTGCAACTTGTCCTGCACACACTCATATGCATGTTTGTATTTTCGCTTAAAATCCAAATTTTTTTCTCTACGAATTGAACAAAAACTTACTTCATATTAAGCATTTTAGAGGCATAAAAGGCTGGAGCTTATAACGGCTGCTGAAAGCCTCATTTTAATTGAGTGTTTGTGTATGCATGTGACCGTGTTGGTGTGTGACTGTGTGTTTCCGTGGCCGTGTTGTATGCAGAGCTTGGCACCTGTTAACAGTGCCAAATAATGTGCTCTGTTGAAATTTTAATCACCTGCAAGTGCAAAACAAGAGCAATGCAATCAGGACCTAATTAGCACAGCAATTAACACCTCTCTCTCTCGCTCTCTCTCTCTCTCTCTCACTCACTCTTTATGTGTGCCAGGGCTCTCGCAGTCAGCTCGCGTGATTGCAGGTTCTCTTTTCATTAGCATTTATGCTTTGATTGAATATGTTTTATTTATCAGCAAACATTTATTTGTTGTTGTTGTGGTGGCACGGCTGCCTCCCCAGGTCCCCGCTGCCTGGTGTTTTTTCAAAAATCAACTATTTCTTTATTATTTTCAAACACTTGATACATGCTGGGTGTTTTGAACTGTTTATTTTATATTTTACTCCTTTTAATTATTGGACCATGTGCAGAATCAGTAAAACAAATGTTTTATTAATAGTTTATGTCATTTTCCACAAGTACAGGTATGGAATTACAACATAAAACAAGAAGAAAAACTTCACATCTTTCCTTGTATTTATTCAACAACACTAACTTTATACTGTAAATAATAATAATAATAATAATAAAATTGGTTTTCATTTACCCCAAAATGTCAAAACATTATAATCCAAGAAATTAGGTCTATCTATCTATCTATCTATCTATCCATCCATCTATCTATCTATCTATCTATCTATCTATCCATCCATCTATCTATCTATCTATCTATCCATCCATCTATCTATCTATCTATCTATCTATCCATCCATCTATCTATCTATCTATCTATCTATCTATCTATCTATCTATCTATCTATCTATCTCTCTCTCTCTCTCTCTCTCTCTCTCTCTCTCTCTCTCTCTCTCTCTCTCTCTCCCTGTCTAATCTCAAATCCCCCCCATGATTTGGCAGTACATGGTTCAGCCCAGTCACCTGGCTCCAGTATTTCAGTGTCCTCCGCCCACTGACACACCTTTTGCTGAACCAGGAAGAGACCTCCCCATGTGATCACAGGTACTCAGACACAGACACAAAGGTTTAACATGACAAGTTAACACAAATAAAAATAGCAAAGAAATAAAAGTGTACTGTTAATTATTTGACTGTATATGACATGAACCTGTGAGGCAAACTGAGGAGATGAGAAAATGAATGAAAACAAACATATGTGGGCAGCAAACTAGTGAGGCGAGTGTGGTTTGGAGGCCTTCACTGAGGAATCAGTTGTTAAAACCGTTTTAAACACGGTTTAATGGTAAATTAGCAAAATCCTGCTAGAAAAGTTGCTCAATGTCTGATGTTGATAATTCATTTACTCGCATTCTGCCTTGTGTTTGAGCCCTTTATCTATTTCATTTCTCCTTTCCTCTGTGCTCATATACACAGTGTATTAATTCAGTTAAATAAACCTTAAAACTGTTCTCAGTTAATGTCGTCTTCTGTTTTTGTGGACCGACAATGGAACAAGTATGAAAGAGTAACAGCAGTCTACCAAGCTGCTGCTCTGCTCTGATAAAATCCAGATTTCAGAACCTCGACATCATCTGACAATATCACCAAACACACAAGTTAAAGATAATGTCTGTGCAGTCGTTTAAAGGGATATTTATTTGGAAATTTAAGCTCAGAGAAAGTTAAGGGTTCATTCATCTCCACGACATTTGCCGTGCAATTTAATGAGACATATATTGTTGTGCTAGCGGCGAGAAAGTCTGATCTGTTGTGGTAAAGGTTTTTTCAAAATGTCACAAGCTTCGGTGTTTATCAGCCAGTACATGCCTCCCTGATGATGTAATAGAATCTGTCCACATTAATTAATTTTGAAAGAGCGTCAGCCAATGGGGAAGCGGCAACACTCGGCCGGTCGACCAATGCTGTAGCTGTATATTCTGTCACTCAGTCAGCGACACACAGTTGCATTTACAAGTCTAACTCTGCTGCTGTGCTCCATCCTAAAATATTCTGTGTAAACAACACTGCCTCAAAAACCCAACCCATCTCTTGTTGACTGCCTCGTTGCTGCTGTACCTACGAGACTACCCGTGCAATAACTGTAAAATAGTTATAATTAGATTTTGATCGGCATGTGTGACAATTGATCAGCGACCCAAGAAAACAATTGATCCCTCTAATTTGACACCCCCATCGTTTTCCTGTAAACAAAATGCATATTTAGCAATACTCTTGATGTGCACCCATAAGCGAACCCTTTTTTCATTAGGATTTATGAATGAGGCACGTCAAAGCACATGTGCAACGCTTGTGTTTAGATATCGAAACTCATCTGTGCCGCGTTCATATAAACAATAAAATGAGAACGTTATAGCAACTAGACATTGAAAGAAGTGCAGAAATGTGCAGTTTGTTGAATTTGTGTCTTACACTTGTGGTTTCAGTGATGGCCAAGTGGACAAGGTCAGTGATGACTATTGATCAGGCAGCTGCTCAGCCAGCCGGCCCCGTCTCTCATGTTGGGAATGGGGATAGATTTGTGTGTCACTGTCTGTCTGACTGTTGGCCTCCCGGGGAGCGGACGTGTGTGTGTTTTCATTTGTGCGCCACCGTTTGCATGTGTGTGTGTGTGCGGTAACACGCTGGCCTCATTGGGTGATCCATTACAGCCTGTCCAGGAAACCAATAAGCTTCACTTCAGCTTGAGAAATATTAACTTTCCCCTGGATGGCAAGCTAATTATGGCTGTGGAGGCGAGCTCGCACCTACCTCGTCCAAGATGCACAGTGTCACTGCTGTGAAGTCAAGTCCCAGTGACGACAGGTGATCGATACCTCAGCATATAGAGATGGAGGAGGGAGGGATTTGATTCTGTCTGGTGTCACTGGTGTTTTGTGGATTTGTTAAGTAGAACAAGAAGCACTAGAATGGCACTTAGTAGAGCGCATACCTCCAACAAGGCCCAACAGTTGCATTAAATTCAATAAAGCTGCACCAAATTAAACACACTCTCATATATCAGTTCCCTAAATATGCCAGTTTTTTGTTTATTTATCAAGATGAATGAATTATTCCCCTGGGAATTCCGTGAAAATGTCAGAAATAATCCTGGATCCGCCCCTTTTTCCAGACCTTCAATCATCAAATCAGAGGCTTCATACATTCTCCAGAGTTTTTCCAGCCAGACCCCTTCCTAAAAGTCCAGAGAATGTCTGTGAGAATACGGCCGTATTATATCAGCTGATTCAATGTGAGCGGGGGGGGGGCAATGCCGGAGTAGATGAGCTGTAAACAAAAACACGTGATCTCTGCAGCAGATTTTATACGTCATGTCCAGCCTCCTGCGTGAATGTTCCAGAGATGACGGGCTCCTGCTGCAAAGTCCAGAGGAAGCCCGGACCCCATTTTCTGAAGTTCAAGACTGAAAGTTTCATGGATTACAGCAAACAACCAAACAAGTGTAAAGTGGCGATTACATCCTCCTTAGCAGATATAAATAAAACCAAAGCTGTATATCCCACTTTCTCTGGTCCTTGCATGTTTCAGATTTCATTGCTTTCATTGAGTTTGGATAATATGCACAGAATAGACAGGACAAAATGAACCATGTAAAAAAGTTAGACTCCCTTCATTCATAGTGCATGCCGCTTTCCCCTTTCATGAGCAGACGAGGAAACATGGGCAACAATTTCCCCCGACAACTTTTTTCATTCATCTTTTGAGTGATGTCTTCATATCAATGGCATGTAGAGATTTTCAGACCCAGACAATGGTGAGGAAAACCGTCTGCAGCTCCATTCAGACAGTAAGTCTACTCGCTACAGCTCTCGCTCAATGTGAGAGACTGTGTTAGCGCTCCATTTGTCCACGCAGATGTCAAATGACGGCTGCGTCTTTGGTGGTATTTCCGGTGTGGGGTATTTCGGGTAATTGAATGTGCCAGGGCGCCATAGATCTAATTTGATTTGGACAGATACAGTTTTAGTAGGCAGCAGTGACATCACTTCCTTCTCAGAGTGCATACTTTGGTAACTGTATCATCTGCCGACTTTTGGGATATCAACAGATGACTTATTGTAGTGGGATTGTGTGCTTTAATCATAACTTCTGTTAATGTGCGCTCCAGAAAAGTGTTGGCACAGGACAGAGACACCAGTCATGAATGTTAGACGTATAAAATTGAGGCCTCTTCTTCAGGGGGGACATGGACACGCACACAAATGTGAAAACACGATTAAAAGCAAATAACCACAGGATGAGACGCAGTGCACTTTTCGGTTTCGAAAAAAAAATCACATGCTAGAGCTTGAGAAAGGGCCGACACACAAAGTACAAGAGCGAGCGAGATGTTTACTTCACCAACAGTCATCTGATCTGATGCCATTATGCAAGAGCCACACTTATTTTTAAAAAAAAGGAGAGAAGGGGCGGGGGGGGGGCGGGGGGTACAGAAAGACAGAGGCTTGCGTATGCCACCAAACGCCCTTGGGGCATCTGTGTTTTTCTGGTGTTCCAGTGCGATGCGGAGATCAGGCTGTGTGCACGACCATGACTCCTCAACACTGCCGCCCCTCCTCGGCCGCAGTTCAAGACCAGAGGTTGGGAAGCTCCCTGCGTCTCTTGACACGATTTTCTCAATTCTCTGCTCAACTGCGATGGGGTTGGAAAGTATGAAAGCAAGCTCTGTGCGTTTTCAAAGGCTCGGTGCATGGCTGAATCCAACTCATCAATGGCCCTATGTCGACTGACAACTGCTGCCCCGGACTCCCACGGACGGAGGATGCACAAGACAAAATGGCAGCGACATTTGAACCGAGAGTTCGTTACTTCAGGCTCCATCCAAACTATTATCATTTTAAAACTAAAACGGATCTCTGTTCACACCACCCTCGTCCATGCTAACACATCTGAATATCATGGGACCTTTCTCGTACACTGAGCATGTGCGTGCTAGCGTAAACAGGAAGCAGTAAGAGCAGGGACTTCTTTTCTTGGACTGACGACGAGGTGGAACTGTTACTGACAGCTTTCGCCACTGACTGGACAACATGACAGCTTCCCCCAAATTTGAAGCCAAATCATCTTGATCGCCTCCTCCATGTTTGCAGATGAGACGTGAAAATGTCAAATAAGTTTTTCTCAAAGCTGATTTCTGTCATTTTAGATAATTCTTATCATACTGACGTGTGTTTAAGTTTTCTGAAAGTTTGGTTTGAATTTGTTATTTGATGCAAAAAAAAAGGAGTGAAAAATCTTGATTGACAACCAACACTGAATCATGATTGGTCGTGAGCGTGTATCTCCATACCGTGGCTCCACCCCCTCCACAGCTACTGCACAGACTATGTCTCCAACACAAGATGGCAGCGCCCATAACTATCCTTTTTACACAAAGGAAGAAAGTGGAGACCTGTTTTCCATATTTATTTAAAATCTGTGGTTTTTGCCCGTCCGCTAAACAACTCAACCCCTGAATCTTTCAACTAAAACGGGACCAGTAGTTTACAAACTTCACCATTTCAGGTCAAACAATTTTAAATGAAGGAGTGTGGATGAAGCCTCAGTTTCTGCACTGTAAATATTGCATGAAGAAGGATAGGGAGCCCATGTGTGTTTGTTCAAATGGTCTCCCCCGTGTTTGCTTTGTTTAGATGCATGCAAGTTGTATTTCACTTGTTGCCATCTCAACACTCAGTATAGACAGACATAGCAGAGCAGAACAAGGGATGGAGGAGAGAGGGTAAACGTTTGTTTTAAGATAAGTTCATTTTAAGACTTTAAGACTTTTTTAAATACCAATGTCAAGTATGACAGATTTATTACAAACTATGCGTGCCACCATAACACTTCTTAAAAAATCATCTTAATGCGGAGGCACATACTGTATTTAAGACTTTTCAAGGCCTTAAATTCAATTGAATTCTATATTAAAACTATATTAGACTAAAGAAACCCTTTGAGTCACTAAAATTACCTAACACATCTGATGTATTTGCATATTGGCACTAGCTACTGATAACAAACCTGTTTTTGTGGTTGTGTCGTGCGAATTTTAATGTGCATATTATATTCAGTACTTCTACACAGTTTTAAAATTGAAAAGCAAAAAGGATTTTCCATTTTGGTGTGACGGATGCTTTGCTGCCTTGGAGGTAAATTCCAACCTTAGATACTTTTACATTCATGAATGAACAACATTCACCATCGAGTTTTTTTTTTAACTGCTGTGATTTAGCTCTTAATGTGAATCTCTACCTCACTTTGTAATCTCCAATCAAACAACCAAATGCAGAGTATACGTCAAACTTGATAGATTTCCTATAAGATTTGAAAAACGCTGAATAAAGGCCTTGATATCTGCACGCTACTACATTCGAGCCCATATAGTCCATCTAAAACCAAGACCTCCAGTATTTTTATAACCATTTAAAGGTCAATAGCCCTCATATCTTTAGTCAAGTACCAGGAGTAGACTGCTGAGTGTGGAAGGCACATGCTAATGGGTTTCGGTGCTGGAGTTTTACTACTACACACCAGTTGTAATGCTACATTTACACGCTTTTATTCTGACTTTCTATCCGCTCTCATTATTCTTACTCAGTTTATTATTACACCGAGCGGAAATGATGCAAAAAAATAGATAATTACAAGAGCATTGCGCAAGGCCCTATTACAGCCAAAAGTCTTTTACTGAAATCACAACAGTTTTAATCTTCTCAATGACAAATTCATTCATCCGACTTGCTTTCAGATTTAGAGCAAAGACACAGGGGACCTCTTTTTAGTTGTTAATTTGGAGCATATTTGCACCGGGGAAATCATACTTTTTTATCTCTGTCTCACCAGAGAGTTCAGTGCTCGCGTAAGTGAGTTTACTAACAGCTCGGTACAACGAGGCCTTCAAAGCCAGTCGCCTTATTTGGGAGGAAAATACCAAAAAAGAACTAATTGATGTGGAGCAGAGCAGATTATTTCATCATCTTACACACATATTTGTCCATCTGTGCGTTGGATGAGACTGCTGTATTATTCTGGTGCGCGAGAAACATCTGCAATTTGCACTTCAAAGTGTGCATCAAGTGTAAAAAGTTTAGACTTATTTTTAATTCCTCTAGCTCTTTCTTTTACTGCTTCCCTTTTTGCTTTCACCCCCTACATTAGAGTGCCTGTTGGAATTGTTATTTGCGTTCCAGGTTGGGTCGGTCATGTTGGCTGGACGGATTTATAATGCACGTCTCTATATTTGGGGAAACCGAGCAATAATTGTTCATATGAGGGATGGGGAAATGGCCGGGGCATACTAGACGTGTGAGCAGTGTGTGTGTGTGTGTCGCAGAATGTCTTGCTTTTCATTTCAGCGACCTTGTTGTCAGGTTAGAGTGGCCACACTGCTCGTTTATATCCACAGTTTCAATGTCTACCAGTTGAATATGTCACATACATAGATATTTGCAATACTTCTTGTACCTGTTTCAAAGTATAAGCACACATTTTCTAGCGTTTCTGTTGACTTAATCCTTAGGCTTTTACTGTGACATGCCTGCAGGACTGTAACATGCACGGCTTCATACCGCAGTGTATGAAGTACTGTAGTCAAGCTTCTCTCACATTAATTCATGAACTCAACTTGCAGCTTCTTTCCTCACCAACTGATTTCATACCCTCTTTCACTATTTCCCTTGACCTCAGCCAATGAAATGCTGGATCAGCTATTATCAAAGCTTGGTGAATTTGAGAATATTGCCCAGAGACAAATTTATCCTATATGGGGAGGTCATTAGCATATTCGTGATTTACAAACATGTACAGATCGGAAAATTAACACAAATGTGACTTTTATACCTTAAAAGGAGCGCAGCAAGTTTGACTCGTGTTTTCTTCTTTCAGTTTCCAGAGCAATATGGAGGAAAGGAATGTGTCAAGTTTATTTAGATGCCTCCCCCCTCCCATCTCCATCTCTCCCTCTCACCATTGGAGGTGTGTAATTAGGAGTGAGAGCATGGGGACGGCGGATTTTGGGGGGGGAGGTAAGAGGCCCTATAATCTTTTGCTGAGAAAGCACCTTGTCCTCTCCCCTGTTTATAACATCATCAAAGTTGTGCCTCTGGGGGCCCCCAGCTTCGTTAATAATTTAGGTGTTCGTTGGCCTGGCTGACTGAGGCAGGAAGCCCTTACTTATTGAGTTTGTAAACCATGTGATGATTTACGAGAACATCTTTGCGTTTGTCACGCTCATTAAATGAAATACTCTCAGTTTCCTTTTCTTTCTCTGTGGCCTGTTTAATCAAAAACATGGAGGTAAACGCCGCCTCGCTCCGTCATGTACAGTTGTGCTTTGCAGGATAACCAGGCAGGGAGATACATGGGGAGGAGGTGCAGACGGGTATAGAACAGAGGGTTGGAGTGGGCAAAATGACACGGCTACATCAAAACTTTGAAGATACATATAAAGATGTTTTTTCTACATTTTCTTTCCACATTGCCATAGTCATTTTTTGTTTAATCTCTATAAACAGATTCAACGTGTAAATATAGTTGGACAAAATATTTGGGACGGTATCCTTTTAATTTCACTAATCACTTTCTAACTGGTTTTGGTTTCCCACCGGTAAACGGTCTGCGTGGAGAGCAAAAGAGACGGAACACATTGACACTAATGCAGCGGCTAATGGCTTTTTAATTTATCTGCATTCATAAGATGGCTGTTAATAGAGATCATCTGGATCTGAACCACTTTAAACGGTGTACAAAGAACAGAAGTCAGAGTCTTGGCCAAGATATCCGAATACATCGATAGCCTCAGAAGCCATTGCCCCGAGAGGCTTTTTATTATTCAACTATGTCTTTTATAAATGAATTCCTCATCTGAAGACAGTCCCGTATCTTAGTTTACCTTACGATTGAATAAATGGGGTTGGCCGATCTGGCTTAAGCAGCTGCCAACCCATCTAAAATAATTTCATTAATCTGCTCTGGTATAATGTGCTTTCACCCTGATGAAAATAAGGTTCTTCTGCATGTTTGGCATTAAAAAACGGCTTTTTAACATTTACACAATATAAAATAAACACTCAGTATACCTACAGTATACATGTGTTGGGTGAAACCTTGGAGAGAGTTACAGTGTCAGTGCTGGGAGGTGGTACATTAGGGTTTGCTCGGCAGCGAGCGTGGACATGGTGCGGAGGGTGAGGGCTTCGTGCTCAGATGGTCCGACCCTCATGCAGCACCTCACTCTCCAGTTCAGCTCATGGGATTGATTATGATATGACACAGCAGAGCCAGGGGACAGTGCACAGCAAGGGGCCATAGAAAAGGAATATTTCTTCCACCCAAGATTTATGGCTTTTGGAAAGTTGCTCGCTGCATGTGGAGTGGATGATTGAACAGTTTCTGTGTGTGTCTGTGTGTGCATATATGTACTGTATGTGTGTGTGTGTGGCGTAATCGAGAAGGAAAGTGTGGTTAAGGTGAATGTGTGAGGGCGTAAAGAGGGGGAAAAGGGGATGCAGAAAAGGGATAAGGAAAAACAAGCACTAAATTCATTTTAAATATTTTCACCATCATATTTGCACCTTGCCTAATATGTAACTGAACTATATATCCTAATTAAATGTAATAGAAAAAGTAATCCAAAACAAAATGCATTTGGTTTTGAGGTTTAGTATTACTAAAGAATATAGTTTTTAATAGACACACTTGTGTGAAAACTGCTGACCTCTGTGAACCATAATATGTCTGTGATGGCAAAATTATAAAACTTTCTTACGGCCATGTTTAGGCATTATCGTGGATTATACAGGTTAAGATATGAGGTTGTCGTCTTGTTTTGTTCAGAAACTGTGAAGAGCGACTTCACACACAAGGTGTTTGTTTAGATTCGGTGCGTTTGTTGCCTAAACCAAACCGCAGCCGGGATCCTGGCTGCAAACACTCGTCTCTGATGTGACAGTTGTGCCCTTCCACCCAAAAAAGTAAGCTTTTCAAGTAAAGAGCTTCACTCCTTCAAGAAGAACATTTTGGTCTGTTGATACTGTCCTGTCTGTGGTTACATGTCATTGCCACTCCAGTTTTATGTATATGTAGGTCATTTCAAAGAGACAGGCTTGTATGTACACAAACTATTCAGCCATGTAAATGTTGTGAGATGGCGAAGATAAAATGAATCATAGCGCTAGCCGTTGCTCAAAGCCCAAAGTGAATAGGATGCTGGCAAATATTTAGCGACCTTTGTTTGAGTTTGAATTATGTTTTGAAACTCCCTGAAGGCAAGGCAGCGGAGGGGGATTTGTTTGTTTTACTGGCTCGTCCGTTGTTTTAGAGTTAGTTTGACCAAATTAACACCGTTACATCTCTTCTTTAAACACAGATTACGCTGTTTAAACCACCTATAGCGTGTTTGCTCGGGAAGCGACCATCTATCTGGCCAATTACTCCGACTCTACGCCAGGAAATGTAGAGAGTAAACACACCACCCTCTCCTCCTCCTCCTCCAGCTGCCACGTTTATAAATCCACAGGCTTCTGTCGCAATTTAGAGGCCCTCAAAGTTCACTTTTTTTTTTTCTCTTCTCCTCTCTCCTGCTCTCTCTTCTTCTGTGAGGATTTAGATGGTGTCACTCTAATGGGTTTTACAGTTTTTAAAGAGATTATACTTTAGGATTACTACCTGAGCGGGAGGGGGCTCGGAAAAGTTCAGCAATGCTTTTGATGTCCGGAGTGTAAACACAACCTAAGGCTACCTCGCAAGGAGGCGGCCCTGTTTTGTTATTCAGAGCCGTGGCCCTTAATTGTGGTGGTCAGGACAAAAGGGGTGGGGGGGAGAAAAAGGTAACATTTTTCTATAAAGCGACAGGGGAGGGGCACGGCAAACGGTAAAGAGAGGCTGTTTTTGCATAAATGTTAAGGGACAGTGATTCCACACTGAGGTCAATTAAGCACATAACAGATCTTAGTTAAACTTGTGTTCATTTAAAAATGTCCTGGGGACATTTGCCTTAAAAAGGTATAGGAGCCTATTGTCCTAAAAGAAAACGACTAATGCAGACAGTTGGTATAGCGTTTAAATCATCCAAAACAAGCTATCGCTGGGACTCATTACTTGTTCAATGCTCTGCTTCCCTGGAATATTTAAACCTACGGCTCCACTGAGCCCAAGTGCAGAGATGGGGTTCTCAGTTGGCGTTATGGACATGCAAATAGGCCTTAATGTGTCCACAAGGCCCTCTAAAGGCAAATACCTCCACACTCACTCACGGAAAAGATGAGCTTCCCTCTGGTGCACTGAGCTCTGCGCCGCTTCAGAACCGAATTAAGAATGAAAGTTAATGTCTGGTAACTTCGTTTTGGGTAGCGTTTAATATTTATTGATTCATTCTGTCGCATTTGCATGGGATGGGGAGTAAAACACGTACAATAGACGTGGAGATGCCATTTAACATGGTTACCAACACCTGACTGAAGGTTGTTTAAGGGGTCATTTTGTGTAATAAATGCCGTCTACTCTTGCACAAACTATGACACAAGATACTGAACAATCCCTTTAAATCTTCTCGCTGACATCCACTCGTCAGAATTAAATGTGCTATTGAAAACATGTCACGCCGCAGACGGAGCGAAGGCAGATATACAGAGGGAAGACGAGGAAAAGAGGGAAAGACGGAGCGGAGACGGAAGACAAACGGCACGTCGTGACAGTTATAGTCCCCATTACCTGGGATTCCGAGTCACTATTCTGCCCTGTCACAAAAAAGCAGAGGCAAATCAATATTGTCATTCACAACTCCAGATTAAACTCCCCTCGCTTTTACTGCCTCCATGTTCTTTTGTGGGCCATTCAATGTGCCGTAACAGTGACAAACGCACCCCAATCGATTGTTGGTGAGATCAGCGAATTAACAAGTGGAATTTTTTTTTTTTTTTTCGCCCTCCCTTTGTCTTTCTTTTTTTTTTTTCTTCTCTCCTCCAAAATGGGCAAGGAGTGAAGCAATGGAGCAAAACACATAAAAAGACAGCAGTCATCAACAAACACAATAAAACCCTGATCTAGAAACTACTTTCCGAGGCGAGGGAGTATTGCTGTGCAAATGTTTTTGCAATTTAGAGTCAGTTGCCACAAACCACTAAATGCCCTTAAATAGTACTGTGCAGTTAAGGTTTTCAACACAAAAGTAGTTCCAGTGCTTTATGTGGGGCCAGACGTGGGAGTCGTTTGAAAAAAAAAAACAGAAAAAGGATGTGGGGTAAAAAGCAAACACAAAGTAAGTATTGAAAATATCCTCCCAGATTCATGCCAGACATTCATATGTATTGACAATGTGGTTTTAATAGACCCTCATTGTTCCTCACGGCATCTGCGGAGATGTAAACAAAAGTCAGCGGTGTCTCTTTGCCACATGGACGATCCACATGTGTTTCCATAACAGATCAAGTGCACTGGCATCCCAGAGTTCTTTCCTAAATCCCCGGTAATGCCGATACAAAGACGCAGCTCGCAAAACGGGATGGAGAGGCACACTTGGCACGCACGTGATTCGGTCCAGAATGAGTTTGGCGGAGGGGGGGGGGCAGGTGTCTGATCAGGTTGGAGCTTTAAAGCTGTCAACTAAAAAAAAAAAAAAGGGCTAAATTGAGGATGGGGATTGGAGGACGGCTCAGCCCCGTCTCCACAGTTAGTCCCAGGAGACTCAGTGGATGAGACAGTCTCAACTGGGGCTGCAGCTGTACACTTTTTCAGACGTTGCTCATAGCCGGGCTTTCGTGTGTGTGAATGAGTCGTGGGACAGGCTCCAAAAAAAAAAAAAGAGGAAGGAGGCAGCTTTTTTTGGGCGTGAGAGGTGCAGGTCGGGGTCACGGGTTCACATTCTCAGTGGATCAGTATCATTACGTGCTCAAGTGCTGCAGTAATGCTCGGGTCCCACCTGCCTTTGTCAGGTAGTGAAGGGAAAAGACAGAAAGGCAGAGAGGCCCCTCCCACACAAATCCTCCTTCTTATCACTAACTCGGGGGCTCTATTTTCATCAGCGGCGCTCCACAATCACAGTGCAGTGTGTGCTCAGAGCACGTCAGCAGCTCAGCGTGACTTTGATTCATCCTATTTTGGTCACTTTAGTGGCAACCACATTTTACAAATCTGAGGTAGATTGACGATTTGTAATACGTCCTCACTATATTGATACATATATTCCACTTTTGTTATCTTGTTATTGATGAAAATGATATTGCAATAATGATAGATATTGTTTTATTGCCCAGCACAAAATCTATCTACAGTGGTTATCTAACGTTTTGACACAAGAGATGTCAGAACCAGGCAAAACTAGAAGTAAAACTTTGAGTAAAATGTAGCTGGAGCTAAAAGTCAAAGGTGAGACTGCAGCACATTTCAGTTTTGTTTTGAGTTTTTCGTTAAAATATTTTGATGGTGATTTGATCAGAAGTTTCTCAACATGTCTAACGCCTTTTTAAAATGATTTAAAAAGGGGATTCTAATGCTGAAAATAGAAAATAAATAAAGTATTTATCTTTAAAGACTGTTACAGGCAGTGTCGTGTGTGTGTGTGTGTGTGATTACTTACATACGCATATGTTTGTATGTGTTTGCATCATGTGAACGTGTACAGTAAGTGAATGCATGCGCGTGTGTACGCACACGGCTGCGTGTTTATACGTGTGCATGTCGGCCTGATGCGCAGTAAGACTCTCTGAGCTCGTTTAGCCGTTAATTTCTCCTCTTCCAGTGAGAGGAGCAGGGGTCGCACATCAAAGCAGCCGCTGATGACTGAGCGACAAAGGTCTGAGTCTTAAGAGCCTGCCCGAGCCTGCTCCCCTGGATTTACACACTTAGCAGGGGATAAACAAAAAGCACTGGAATTTATTTCTCGGACACACAATCAGACCCACGTACACACTTTTGTACACACACGCAGGGCATTTTTCAACATTTGATTCTCAGAGAAAAATCTGAATAAAAATCGTAATATTTTTTAATCTGGCATTTCGCGGGGCTGATATGTATGAGTGTGCAATGTGTTCAATTAAATGTAGTTTAATAAGGGGACTGTTGGGCCTTGACGTGCTCACTGAGAGCCATTCTAGTTTTGTTCTGTCTTCTTCTATCCCATGTGTGTCTGTGTTTTGAGAAACAGGAATGGCTAATGTTTTATAAAGATTAGGATTTAAACAGCAGCAGATGTGAAGTCTGAGAACAGGCAGCAGTTGCAGTGGAGCAAGAAACATTATCGTGAGCAGAATTGAGTAATTAATGCTCTACTGTAAAGCTGCTTTCAGACAGACACCGAACTCCGCAGTCACGCCATATTTTCTCCCGAGGAGGTGCATGTGTGAACGCAAATTTCCAAGTGAGAAATCCAGGGTGTCAATACGTCACTCCATGAAAGGCAAACTCTGAGTTAACTCCGTAGCCAATTCTCAGGTCATGTCTGAAAACAGCTGATGAGTGCTACTTTTGACATTAACGAGTGTAACTAATTACTTTTTTATTTTAGGTGATGCAGTTAGAATTACTGGATTTTAGATAGATTAGTTATTTTATTTCATTTAAACAAATGCAACCATCTGACTTTATAGTGACACAAATGAGAGAATTAGTCAATCAGTGTTTGCCCCCTCAATGGCAGACAGTCCGAGCATTGAAAGGTTTTTTTTGCTGGAAATACAAACATTCATTTTCTTGAATATTGAGTGTTGTGTTGTTGTTGGGCCAGCGTGAGGCCTTCCCCTGCATCAGAGAATAGTGCCCTAGTTCTGATCTTCTGAGGAACCTAAATGTTACAGTTTCAGATGTTATTTCATTTCACACTTTCAAAACTGTATGACTGACCTGGTGCCTGATGCGAAGGTCTGTTGAGGCTGCAGCAAATACACTTCCTCATACAGTCGTGATTGTGGGAATAATAAAGGATACAATTCAACAGATGTCCCACAGGGTCACAGACTTTGCAACATTAAATAAATGTGTGCTATGTGTGCATTAATGAGAGAAAGTAACTGTAACTAATTACTATTCTTCAGGAACCTTTAGAAATCTGGTCGTGACAGAGGGATACTACGCCATCACATGTGCAGTTGGAGACTTGACGATAAACATCACCCAAAGAACAAAGAACGACAGTCACGGGATCAAGTTAAGTTTCTCACTCATACGCGCTCGCAACATGCACGTACCAATTTCAGTGCAAAGTCAAAATGACAGGGAATTATACAGATTAAGAACATGTGCACAGGAACATGCACGGACTCTCCCACACACACACACACACAACAAGGTGCGTCCTCTTTGCAGTGGTGTCAAAGTAGCCAGGTATTTATGCGCCTGCTCGGCTTATCAGATTTCAGTAGCTGCCCTAAGGGAACGCAAAAAGATAGATAGCCATCCAGGCATGACCTCTCTCACACACACAGACACATGCACACAAAGACACACACACACACAAAGATATAGTAGACAAATGACAATTCAGGCATGACATCAGGCACCATCAGAGATTAACCAGTCACAAAAGCCAAAATTTAACAAAAGCTTCTGGTTTTAAAGCTGCTGACTTATTTTTGACGTGTGTGTGTGTGTGTGTGTGTGTGTGTGTGTGTGTGTGTGTGTGTGTGTGTGTGTGTGTGTGTGTGTGTGTGTGTGTGTGTGTGTGTGTGTGTGTGTGTGTGTGTGTGTGTGTGTGTTTTCTCGGTGTGTATCCGTAAACACTATAGATATATTGTATAAGTGGCTCTGCGGCCTCCGTGGCTTTTGTCCCGCTGTTATCAGCAAATCTTGGAAAATCTCCACACCAAACCGAGCTTGAGAAAAATAGACCTTTGCATCAGATTGATCATTTAGAATTATTTGAATCTGTCCGCACATTATACACACTGATAACCCAGATGAAAAGTTGGTCAGATGAGGGGCTGATACTGTCTTAATGTCAGCGTGTGCGTTGTTGGGTGGTTGGAATCTAAACTACAGGCGGTTTACTTATTTTTCTGTCGCACACCACTATGCTGCATGTCTCCTTTTTTTTCTGAGGAGGTGAACTCTGAGCTGCCTCCTTGTATATATTTTTTTCCCACGCTTTCTGGGTTTCCCGGGTCTCTGCCACGCTTTTAAGAACAAATGTATGTAAATCGCGATAATTAAGCAGGGTGCGTAGCAGTTGTTCATGCTGCTGTTCTTCTTGTTGTTGTCGCGGAGCCAGGTGAGACCGGCTTCACCTGGCTGATAGCATCTGATGTCACATCAGCTCTGTCTCCAGGCCCCGAGGCCCCACCAGCGTTTATTTAACTGTAATCATTTTAAGGCATCTTCTCTTGACGATCACTAGAAGATAGATGGAAGGAGATTGAGGGAGAGGGAGGGAAAATAGAGCAAAAGAGAATGCAAGAGAGAGAGAGAGAGAGATGAGGCACACCTCCAAGTTGCGAATGTTCTCCTCTTCCTGTCCTCATGTGAGGATAAATCCACACTGATGCATTGTAGTTTAAAAACACATCACTGTTACTACATTTACATCCAGCGTCCACCACTCCAGAATTTTTCAAACCCGTAAAATTGTAACTTTTGTAAACACTACTGACCCCATTATATTTTTAAAACGTGCCAAAATTGTTGCATGTAAAAACCAAGCCTGCATATATGATATGATTGCACAGAACAGTATCCACAAGGGTAAAGGGATACTCGCAAGCTCGCATTTCTGCTCCCAACCACCGCGGTTCAGCTGCTCAACGGCGCCCAGCAGTCGCTCGTCGAGTAGAATTTTGAGACTATTGGGGGGCGGGGTCAGTGGCTGATGCGCCCTCCTTCGATTGGTCACTTTGAACACTCTGTTCCCCAGTTTATCTCTAATCTTCCAGAGTAAGCCTTGTGTGCAGGCGTGTTTTTTACGTGCATGAATTTTGAGACTGATTAAACACCATAGGGGTTGCATTTTAGACCTTTGCCGATTCGTCAGGCTCCTATCACGTGACCATTTTTCCAGAAGACAATGAATGGAGACACTCCTTTACTACCAGTGGAGAATTCAACATTGACAACAATTTGCAAGCAACACCAATAATTCATTTTACCAGAAAGGGGTTCACACATACAACACACTGGGATAATAATATGATGATGGGCTCTGTGGGGGTGAAAGGTCAAACAATGTGGATGACAGGTTGGACTTTGAAGTTTCGCAGCAGGTAGTCCTCCACCTTCCACTCCTTCCCCTCCCATCCTTCCCCAGGCTCCCTGTCTCCCCCCCGTCTTTCTTTCTCTGTCAGTCAGCCTTTTTATTTCTTTCCCTTTCTGTCCGTTCCTGTCTGAATAGCTGCTCATCCTGCTCCAGGACGCGTGTCGCTTTACTCTGAAAGGTGAAAACAAGGATCGGATATGTCCCACTTCAAAACCTTTATTTGTTTTTCAAATGAAACATCATTGTTCTTTGCAGCTCTGGCAGCACGTAACATGTCGATAAATCTTTTTCCAAAGCTAATTTTTGTTTTGGTTTTATTTGAACCCTACCCATCCATGACGGGGTTTTGCTGAACGGGTATGCTCCGCTGCAGCTCCACATGTCTCGACATTTCCTTCACAAACTGCCGTCTTGTCGAGGTGTGCCAATGTAAGCATGTACCACACCCCGTCAGATTTTAGCAGCGGAAAACAACACTGTTTTGGGAGAGTTACAACCTAAGTGAGAAATAGATTGTTTAGTGAAAACACTGGAAGAAGTTCTTTGCCTAAGGGATGGAACTGAGGTGTGTGTGTGTGTAGCCCCCCCCCCCCACCACAGTCAGTCCAAGGCGCTCGGAAGCATGAACATGCACAAACTCATTGCACATATTAATACATATGCACAAATGTCCAAGTGCACACACACACACACTCTTACATCAACACACTCTGAGACATCTGTCATATGCTTGAATTTACTGTACTTGAACAAATCTACACACTTTCTCTCTCAAAGACACACACACACACACACACACACACACACAACAGTTTTTTTTTCAGATCTGCTCCTTTGCAGCAAATCTACAAAGTTCCCCCGAGTGCCAGGGCTGCACCGCACAGTGTCATCCAAAGAGCAGAGATCTGTACCTGTTACTGCCTCACTCTGATGAGAAGCTGTGATGCTACCACCTCTAGTCGTTCACTATGTGTGTCTGTGTGTGTGAGAGAGAGAGAAAGGGGAAAAAAGAGCTTTGCACAGAAGGGCTGTGAATAGGAAAGAGGAGGTTGAGAGACACAGTGAGACGGAGAAAAGAGGGGGGGAAAGAGTGATAGACCAGTGAACAGGGTTTAAACTCAAATTTGCACTTTGTAATGGCACTGTAACCAAACGAAGTCAATGAAGGCATTTATTCCCGGCCTCATGTAACCGACGTCTCCGTCACAAAAGACAAAGAATCACATGACTGGGGATAATTTCTCTCATTAGTGAGACGTTTCTGCGGTGAGAGATCTTTGACTTTAATCCTCCGTTTAGTTACAGATTTAATTGACCCCCGGGGGATTTTTCGCAGTGGTCGTTTTGGGTTCAACACCGGAGGTAGACATGCATCTGCCACTAGGCCACTTTGGTGCTCAACGCTTTAGCTGGAAAAACTGTCTCTTGGAGATGTGGTGTCCGTTTTGACCTCCTCCGAGGTGTTTATGTTGTCACCGCTGTGCATTTGTGTGTTGGTGGTTCACTGTTTTCCAGGGAATAATTCATGGATCTTGGTGAAATGGGAAGGGTTATTTTTGTGTTGTGAAATTGGGCAGCTTTAATGAATTTAAGGGAACTGTTGGGCCTTGGTGGAGGTATGTGCTCTGCTGAGTGACACATGGTTTATGGATGGATCTTCACAAACTTATATTAAAACCTTTTATTGATTTTGAATTTGATTTCGATGCAAAAGTTCATGTTCATAAAGAAACAGTCTTGTCAGTCAGAGTCATCAACTATTGGAAAAGTTCACCTGTCTAACTTCTAAATACAAATACTAAGTCATGGCTTAAAGCAAACTCAACTTGTGATCATAATTATTCCACTTTGTCTTATGGGATTTTGGTTTACTTGTGTATCTGTGGCTTTGTATTACATAGCATTCAATGTGTTAATCATACGTTATTTGCTTGTTTTTATCAAGTGTATTGTTTAAATCATGGGTTTCTTGTACTGTGAGTTTGGATGGTATATTTAATAGACATGAATTATCCATAGATATCTGTAATGACATAAGACCGGTAATATTTCTTTCTATTTCAGTCTGCGTTGTAAGAACTGGCTAGGGACCACAGATACAAATGAACACCAAGATGAAATATATAATTAGATATATATTGTTGAATTTTCATGAACATTATGAATCACCATCATATGGTGGAAAGTATAAAAAAAAAATCCTCATTCCTCAACATCCAAATGTTACACCAACTTGTTTGACCCCTCACTGAGGTGGATGCATCTCTCTCTCACGTTCATTTGTTTCAAGTTGCCCTCACATTGGACCCACTAATGGGTCCTATTTCTCTCTCTCTCCCCCCTTCTCTTTCAGCCTCTCTCTCTCCCTCCTCAAGCTGTGCTCCCACTAATGGACAGATGGCATCCCATTGTTTACTGAGCCAAGGTACAATGCCTTATCGGCCATAGCAGCGGAAACTGGGCTAGCATTTCTGCTTGACCCAGCTTAAATCTGCCACCAAAAAAGGAGGAGGGGAAGGAGGGCAGGAAGAAAAAAGGAGGAAGGGGAGAGAAGAGAGTTGCAATATGATTTCTGGCCCTCTGTTTTCACCTCTTTGACCCTGGATAGTGTGTGCATTTATGTGTGTGTATGTGTGTGTGTGTGTGTGTCTGTGTGCACGTGTGTTGTAATGGTCAAACCCTCCCCCCTCTATTCCCCTCCTCACCTTCCAGTAATCGAGTGAGCTGTGACAGCTCCCATCATATATACTCACACAAATACAAACACACACACACACACACACACACACACACACACACACACACACACACTAAGCCTTGAGGCAAGAGGTGATTTCTTGGCGATGGGATGCAATCAACTCAGAGCCAATCAGTAATGAGGGTTAATCAGTTGATCGATCGGAGAGGAGGGTCCTTGCCTCCCTGTGACTTCAGTGTGCTAGTGTGATGGAGCAGGTAGGAGAAGTTGTGTATTGACAAAAAGACAATGACACATGTGACAAACGCATCTCATAATTCTTCTTTTTATTTTTCAACAAAATGTTGACACTGTTCCTTAAAATGTTTTGTACATCATACACTCTTAGGAACGGGAGCTTCTGCCTGAAGGGCTGTGTACTAGAACCACTTGCTTCTGAAGAACCCTTTTTAAAAAATAGTTTCAATCAAGGATTCTTTGTAAGACTAAAGGTTTCATCAAGAACCTTTTTTTATTCAAAGAACCCTTTTTGGAAGAAAGAGATCTTCAAGGGTTCGAAGTCAAACCTTTGTACCAGGTACCAAGGGTTCTCTATGGGGACTTGCCAAAGAACCCTGGTTCTAGTCAGCACTTTTATTTCTAAGAGTGTGTTGTAAATTCTCATAATGACATTGCATGCTCCAGGTATTCATAACAGGAAATGCAACAAAATAAAAGCTGTAAATAACTAGTTTTGGAAAATCTTTTATTTATCTGAGATTATTGTAAAATAATGAATGTTTTAAAGGCTAAATTCTAACATAGTACCTCAACTTCATGACATCGGATCAGATTGATCCTCCGTCCCCACAAAAGAGCAGTTTGTACATCACTACCACTGAGGGCCCCTGTTTCAGCCCCTCACACCCCCCAGCTTCTCTCCTCCTTTTAACCCCTGAGGGCCAAAGACCTGGGGAACTTTTAATTATCCACAGACCCAGCTCGGCTCTTTTTTTTTTTTTTTTCTCCCACTGGCCACTGAATGGTCAACAGGCTTTTTACTACTCAGTGAGGCATCAGCGCCTGAATAATAATAGAAAACAATGTCGGCGTGCGGGGAGAGGTGTCTGGGGGGAGCCTATGGGCTGAGGGAGATAGATAGACAGAAAGAGAGAGATTGGGGTATCATTAGATAAGCCTGTCAGTTAATTAGCCCTGCTTGAGGAGGAGGGGGACCCCCACGCCCCCCCTCGATGCCAAGAATGGCCATCAGGCATTATCCGCGGTCGCCTACTTTTTTATGGTCCTTTGCAGACGCTTCTGACGAGGTTGTTAAGCAGCATGGAGGGCATATGGTGCCAGGATGGACACACGCTGTCGTCAGTCAGTTGCACATTAACAGGAGGGAAAAAGAAAAGATTTTGACGCTGTTGCAGTGGTGGAGGGACATAGTAGCCATTTAGGTCCCCTTCAGTGATATGGAGGCGTGTGTGCTATTCATCAGGTTAGTTGTGTGGGACGTCCTGTGGGCTGATGACTGTCTGTTCCGACCAGCGTCTGGATTTACGGTGGCCAGAGGTGCAAATCTCAAAACACAATAAATTACAAAAACACAATGGCACTAACTAACAGAAAAGGGGCAATCAAAACCTGGTGCTGTTGAGATTTGTGATGTGCCGGTATGTTTTGTGATTCGTTGTGTTTTCTTCATCATAGTCGCGTTTTCTCATTATCCGTTGTGTTTTGTGTGTTGTTGTTGTGGATTGCACTACAGGGGCCACCGTAAAATTCCCAACGTTTACAATACATTCATAGTGGAACATTTTCCCAAAGGCAACTGCCAGAACCAGTGCTGTGGGAGATAGTTTAAGTGTTGCAGGGTTTATTTGGATACGATTTTCTCTTATTGAAAGGGTCACTTCAAATACCAATAAAACTTATTTTCCTACTTATTTCTGATGGAATCAAGATATCCAAAGTTTCAGTTTTATTTGGCAAGTTTTTTCCGATCTTCACTGACTGTTGGCAGAAACAACGGTTCTAACTGATCGGACAATATTGTTTCTGGAAAGGGATGTTTCAAATGTCGTTTTTGGATGCTGCAAGTATCAAAAGGAAAATACCATTCATCTCCACTGTATTAAAGCAATAGGTCCAGAGGGGATCTCACAAACCTGCCAAATCAAAAGTAAACCCCACATCATCTGTAGTGTTAGGGCCACTTAAGGGGAAAAAAGAGCTCAGATTTTGAGAATAAAGTCGTAATATTGCAAAAAAAAAAAAATTATTTTACAACAATAAAGTAATTTTACAAGAAGAAGATAGAATATTATGAGCAAAAAAGTTGTTTGACAAAACTTTTCATTGTAATTTTACGAGAATAAAAATACCAGAAGAAATATTATGAGAGTGAATATATTTGATTTGACAAATTTGATTAGGATTTATGGGGACATATTAATCTGCAATAAAACGAGGAAAGTGGAGTATCTTGTTCAGTTATACTTAAGTATAGGTTACACAAATATAATATTTTCACCTCTCCCAAATAGGACTGGTAAGAGCCATACATAAAGATGTATCAGATTAATGTAGTAAGAGCGTTGAACACTCCTTTATATGATTGTTTGCAGCCACTTCCTAATAGTCCACTTTGTTCCAGTTAAACACAAAGAATTTGTGTTTTGCCTGCAGCACATTCAGGGGGACACACAACATATGCAAAAGCACACAACTTTCTTTCTCTTTTTCTTTCTTTCTTTCTTTATAGGCCAACAACCCCTATTATTTCTCTGTCTTTCGTTCCATCACTTAGTCATCTTTCTCTCTACCCTTCCTATCACCTCTGTATATTTCTCCTCTTTCACCTCTCTCTCTGTGAGCTTTACAGGTTTCGCCCCTGACCGCCACCTTCTCCCTTCTTCACTCTCCTCCATTCTTTCCCCAAATCCTCTCTCCTCTCTCTTTTTTTTCCCCAATCACCTCTTCATCCCTCCTCTCCCTCCAATCCTCCCCTCTTTCTCTCGCAGTAGTTGCTGGGCAGGCCGAGCCCCGGGGCAAGAGAAGCAGCGCCCAGATCTGTTCTGTGTCGTGTGACTAGTTATTTTTATCTCAAGTCACTCTCTCAGCCCAAACAGCTCCCTCTCCATTCCATTCTTTGTTTGCTCTAACTCTCTTTTTTATTTTATTGTATTAAATTTTTTGGGATGGGCTCCTGGTTTGTTCATTGCCCTGTATTTACTTTAAAATTTACTAAATGTATTTACTTAACATAAGATGAGTGGACTGTGTTTGTTTGCATACAAGCCTGTTTGTGTGTGTTGGTGTGTGTGTGGTAAGATTACAAATTTGCTTTTCGTTATTAACACAAACCTGCTCTCTCCTCTGGCTGGTACATTTTCCTGAAAATGTTGTATCTTAAAATATTGAAGTATCTTTTGTGTCTATTCTATTTTAAGGGTACAAGTATAAACACTATATCAGAATGTTAGTACAACTCACACACAATAACAACATCAGAATTTGACTTTCTAGAGAGCATTTTGGGTGGGAACAAAAAAAGAAATGTTGTCAGGAAGGAGGACACACACACTCACACAAACGCACACACACTCGGTGCATGTGTTCAGGAGGAAGCCCATTGTGCGGAGAGGAGATCGATGGAGGGGTCAGGTCATGGCAGAAGAGGTAAAGCAGAAACAAGCAGGAGATTGTTTTCTGCATCTCATCCTCCTCCGCTGTCGAGAGACCCCATTGGTCAGTGTTTTGCGCCAGGGTACAACCTTTATCCTCAGGGACCACACACTGTTCACTTCTTTCTGTGGAAAAGTATTGTATAATAATAAAGAAATAAAATCATTAAACACAACATTTTTAAACCTCGGTGATGCCTAAACGTAGAATATACTACTATGAATATATTTAGTGCAGTACCGTCGTTATATTTTATTGGATGATATATTCAAAAGAAACAATTATTATTGCTTAAAAGGCTTTTGTTATGAAAACTACAAATAACTTCTTTAATCGTGTTCCTGGACCGATCTTATTTTTAAAATTTCACTTGCCTTTACCCTACAGTGGATGGTAAAAATTTAAAATATAACCAGTGGGAATCTTTTTATATTTATCGTCCATCCCTTTGAGATCTGTTGAGTAAATAAAGTATATTTAAAGTTATTGATTAATCACCGGATGCCGTGTAACGATATTTATCACATTTTTATCCATAATTACAGGCGAATCTTCTGCAGTCTCAGCTTCCAGTGGGAAGAATGTAAATACTAAATATTAGTGAGTAATAATAGGATTGAAACACACAGAACTGTAGTATTTTCTCTCTACCAGAACTGTGAATTCTTGCTGTTATGAGCAATCAGCTGTTATCTTCGGATGCTGGCCCCTAACTAATAAGTGTGGGAAATGAGCATGTGGTTCTCCACAGCAGTCCTCCAGCCTCTACCCACATTGATCTGCTTTGTCCACCTCGCATCCCCTCCTGCCCTTTCCTGGGCACTACATAGGGTATGCATTGTGCTTAATAAAGTTTACAGTGGCCCTAGGACGTTTGACTTCCCTGGGTACCAAGAGTCGGCACATTTGGGGGGCTTAATCAACTGGGACAAAAGACCTCAACTGCCACTTCTCAGCAGCCAGGCTTGAGTGTCGCTCAGCAGGACCACAGCCAACACTGACTAGTGAGATCATAGCAAGCCATGAAATGCAATTATCATTTAAAATCCTTGCTGCATGGTGAATTTCTGTGTTAACATTGGAGGAGATTCTGTCTGGAGGGGGCCCATCATTGACGTAGCTAATGAATTAGACCCGACCAAACTAAAATTCACTTGGGCCTTTCTTGTGACCTTAAGGCCCTGAGGTGCTCTGTGTCTCATCTTTTTTTGGAGCTTGGGGGGGTTGAAGGGCTGCAGAAATGCTAACAGAGCTCCAGTTTTTAGGAGGCAGAGATATAACAAAGGGTTCAAATGCTAACAAGGACATAGCGTCACTAAATTAGCCGCCAAACGGGAGCTCCATTGCCGGTCTCGATATAGGACAGCGGAAGAAAGGGCAGTGAGGTGTGGAGCTTAGACAGTGATGGATGGGATGGGGGTTTATGGTTGGCAGATTGTTTCAAGACCAACCTGTGGCTCATCTACCAACATTTTCTGAAAAAAGAAAAGTATTTAGTTATCAGCCTTCCCTTTACACACAGACATCCCTAATAAATGAATGATCATTATCATTTTATTTACTTAAAGATATTGTTATGTTGCTGTGAATTTATCTGAATATGGCAACTTTTAAGGAAGATTTAGACTGTGTGATAAGTAAGGACTGCTTGACCTGAGGCATTGTAAAAGGTAACAATGATTCAGTTTACAGTATTTGCTGTCTAATGACAGTGCTCACCTCCTCAAGAGCAAATGTTTCACCAAAACAAAATGTAATCCACAACGTTATTTTGCAGAGGCACTGTTGCTGCATCCCAGGCTTAGACAGCTGTGCTTGTTCTACAGCAACACAAATAAGCCAGAGCATTTCATCCCCTGTAGCAGAATGATACTGTAGGTCTGGCTAGGCGGGACGACACAGTTATTGACTCTAGAATTTCCTTCAGAAACTATTGACTGTTTTCATTCTCTCTCAAAATTATTTTCTGATTAAAGCTCTGGTAAAGTATTCTTACATCTTAAGACATAGTTTGATTACTATAAGGATATTTTGCTCATGTCAGAGCCGGCACATCGCCAGCACTTGACTGATGGCGTGGCTCTCTTTCCCTAGAGCGGCTGGGTCCCCTGGCAGTCCCATTACCCCCCACCCCCTCCACACAGCTCCCTCAGGGTGTCGCCACCAGAGTGTGTGTGCATGGATCTGTGTGTGTCCTGTATCACCGCTGTGCAGGTAGCTAACTGTGACAGCTCACTCCACAGGTAAGTCAGGTGGGAGAAAGGAGGACCCCCCTGGGAAGATCCCAGTCGACCGGACCCCAAGGGACAGAGAAAGAGGTTAGAGATAAACTAGAAGAGGGAGGTGGATAGGTCAAGCAGCGAGGGGTTTTAGAGCTGAGGTGAGGGTTCCCCTGTGACTTGCCCATAACCATTCACACTTCCCTGGCCAGGCTCTGTCGTCACCGACAAACAAATGTGTGGGTGGATGTAAATGTCTATATACACAGAGATTGGTAGGTCTGGCCATTGTCACATAGGGCATAGGAATTGGACAAAACGTGTACTAATGGTAAGGAAGCCAAGAACTGACGAGAGCATGATAAATGGCTGCGTCGATCCTCAATTTCCCACTTCCACTTGGGCTGTGGCTAGATGTTTGGGACTGGTTATTTTTTCCAAAATGTGGGACATAAAGACTCATCTAATTCACTGGTAATACATTTTATATGAAATTTTGAATAACGTCATTGTTTTATAAAAACGTTGTAGCAACTATATGTATAGTCTATATATCCAGCCTCTTATCTCTTAACTTCTATACCTCACAGGACAATGCAATCCCACAGCTGCCAATAGCAATTTAAATTGCCAGAAAAGAGCATCACAATTGTATAATTGATGCCACTCGGTTACATAGTTTTTTTTATAACCAATATTCTCACTTTCTACAATATCTTCACATGGCACCATATGGCATGGTTGGGGTTAGGGAACTAAGGTCAAAGGCTTTATTACCATATGCAGAAATAACCATTATCAATGTAATTTAATTCTTATTTCCATATGTCTCTACCTGGTGCTGTCAATAGATATCTAAATTTAATAATATGAAAATAGAATGAAATGAAAAAAGAGTACAGAATTAATAAAAGTTAATTCAAGCAAAAAAATAAAGCAATTCAATGATACATATTTAAGATATATAAGAAAAATTAAGTTTATTTTGGTACATTTTCCCAAAGACAAGGGGATGTCCGAAAGAGTTGTAATTTTCAAAGCAGTACAATTAATAAATATAAAGAGCACAGTATATGAGTAGCAGTATCAGATAGAGATACTCAATTGGTCAGTGTAGGACACATGATTCTTCATCACTTTCACCTAAAGATCAGTCTTTCCATCCAAATTGCACTTCCAAATAACAGATATATAAACTCTTATTACACTCAGAGACATTTACGAAAGAAGGCTTATCTTCCCTTATACCCGACAGGTGGGGATTTGATAGCTGTACTCAAACTGCGAAGCATTATAGCAGGTGTTTGCAGGATTCTTAATAGCTCCCATGTGTCTGAACATGCCTTGCCTACGCTGACAGTAAGTGTGCATTCAAAGGACGCGTCAAGGTGGATTTGCACACGTGTTCTTCCAAACTTTTTTTTATCTCTCCACACAGGAACTATTGTATTGTCTTTTTCCTCCAGCCAACCGCACAATTTGAGTCAGAGAGTTTACTCGGTCATGGAAACATTCCGACTCATGTGTCACGAGACGCAAAGCCCTCCCCAAACTTGCACCATGATACCAACGAACCCCTTTAAAAAAAACTCTCTGATGAGGCAACACAAACAAGCTTCTCTGCCTCTTGACTCTTCTTGTCAGGGCTGCCCTTTATCACCCTCTCTAGTTTTTATGAAGGGAGGCCTATCTTTGGACTATCATTTGACATCATGTACACATTCCTCCTACCAGATGCTCCCTTGTGATATGCTGTGTGTGTTCCCCCCTTGCTATGTGACTCAATGGGCTGCTTTCTTCCTCTGGAGCCTCCCCCCCCTCCATCCACACACAAACATATAGACCATGTCAGCCAAGTCCATTCAACTGATGGAGACTGCTGGCTGCGGGGGGAAAAAGCCACCACATGATAGCGGGTCCGGCCCCTCACAGAAAACCACCTTTTCTATCTGAGTGGAGAAACAGACAATGCTTTGTAGACCATATAGAGGGAGTCTACCCCTTCTATTAAAGGCACTGACGCCCAGCTGCTTAAGCACGTCGCCCAAACTATGGACCATTGTTACATGCATGCCTGCTTTAGTCACATCCCTTCCTCGATTGGCCCCCAGTGATGATCAATGGCCGAGCCCTGCTGGAGTGGCTGAGGGTCTGTGGCACCCCACAGGTCTCAGTACTGGGCCCACTCATCTTGTGACTGATCGCCTGTCGCTGTCCACCCTCTCCACACCCCTGGCCAGGACAAGGCACTAGTGGTCGGCTCCTCAATTAAACCCAAACAGCAGATCATAGACTCCTTGTTGGGGCTTTCTAGCGTTGTCAGACACAATATGAAGCATTTTTTGATTTCCAACATGAGGTATACCGTTTGTATTGGCTGACTTTGCAGGAGATACTGTAGGTGCACCAGTCCTGTCTCATCCTGTCTCCATTTTACGACAGCCCTTTAAAAGCTAATGTCTGTGATCTCATCTGTTTGGTGCAATTAAATTCTTCTTTTAGTGGTATTGCGAGGAGGCCTCAGCGAACGCGTCCATCAGAACAGGGGCTGCATATAGGAGACATGCTCAGTTAGACGGCGTGGTCATAAAGGTTATATTAATGGTTTATGTACCCCCACTGCAGCATTGTTAATGGCAAATGGCATTTACTGTGTGCTGCAGAGGAAGGCCATTCAATCCACTGTATGGTTTATCTATCATGTCAAGCGCTCAATAAAAAGCCTTCACTAATATCAAAGGAGACTCAACACAAAGGCTCTACCCCTGGGCTAGGTTTAAACCTTCTCTTCTGTTTTATGTAACAAAATGAGTAGTTTATATTTTCAATTTTCAGAATCTCCTTCTGTTTTCTCACATGGGCTCATTCAGACATTATCCGGAGTTTTTACTCAGGTGTGGGGGGGGGACTGGAAGGAGAGACCCAGGAGCCTGTCCGGAGCCTCTCATGTTGTCACCTAAACCTCTCTCGGATAATGTCAGGAGATTATACGGAGTTTAGTACATGTATGAAAACATATAAAACAAGTCTCCCCACCCCAACACAGACACACGCACAAACACACACACATGCACCATAGCAGCACTTCATTGCTTTTACAGTGAAGCAATCCCCACTATGCGGGGCTGAATGCTGGAGAGGATAACGATAATGATGATGGAGGTTATCGTGGAGTAATTACTGTGCATGGAGGATTCCACGCAGCGCAGAATGAGTAAAACACCCAAGCGAGAGAGAGAGAGATCCGAGAGATTGAAAGAGGGAACGAGGAAGGGAACGCTGAAGAGGGGGAGGCTGGGGAGGAGCGGGAGTGTGTGTGTCGGGGGGGAGGTGGGGGGGTGCTTGTATCTCTAAATGTGTCACTTGATTGAAGCGCGCAAGGTTCCGAGCTAATTACATCCAGAACCGCAGCCCGGGAACAGATGCCATACTTGTGCATCAATAAATGCTTATAAGTAACTTATTTAGGGCTGCCTGCCATGCAAGGAAATGGCATGACTTAAAGCACAAGCGCCCGAGGGGCTATTCCACAGCTCTTTGTCTTGTCATCCTGCATCTTTTAAATCTATTCACCGCTTCAAAACAACACAGACAGACAGCAGGGCAGGCAGGGGAGAAAGAGAAGAGAAGAGAAGAGAAGAAGGAAGGGCGGGGGGGGGGGAGGAAAGAAGATACAAATATTCACACTTTGCAGACAGTATTATGTTTGTCATTTGGGTTGTCTTGGCATCAAAGAAACGCTGTCTTCCCTGAGATTTGTGAGTGGTAAAGGAGTGGTGAGAGCGCCGCGTTTGAGGCCAAGCTCCCGTTTGATGAAATGCAGCTGTTCTTTAAAGTTTTAAGATAAATATGTTTTGACTCGAGCGCAGAGAGATACATTAGCTTGACAAGTCACTGCTATGTTTTATTTAGCTGTTAACTGTATCAGGACTACGTGCCTGAAAGGTGTCAAAAAATTACAGGTACCACCCTGCGTAGGGATTTTTGTTTGGTGTGAGCACAATGCAAGTTTTTTTTTTTGTGTGTGTTGTTTTTTCTGGTTGGAGCATATGTTGACGTGCCATTATTTGTACTGACTGCTGGGAGTGACAGACACAAACAGACAGCCTGACAATCCCACAGCGTTGCACACGTAGAACAGAATGTAATCAAAGCCAGACCTTAGCTTTCCGCAAAGATAACAGGCAATTAGTGTTGCCATGGCCATAGAGCTTCTCTATTCACTGCATGCATTTGATTGACACAACTCATTTCAACGTCATTTTTTGAATTGCTTGAAATTAAGCCTTAGAACAGCATTCAGGTTATTAGTGCACCTCTGAATGAAGCTCATTGTTGTCTCTTTACATACCGCTCTCTCGTTCCTAAACATTTTCGAGCCAACACTTTATGCAAATCGTAATTTCTTTTGTGCGTGAGTGTGCACCCATGCTCATAAATGTGTGCGCGAAAGTATGAGAAAGTATGCTGGTGATCCGAAGCCTGTACACGAAGCTATTTAAAGCAGCAAAGCTGGAAAATCAACTGTGTGTAGCATTAAGGGCCCCTGCACATTCCCCAGGATTAGCATACAGACAGAAAGAGCTTCTTCTCTCATTACCTTCTCTGCTATACATGATGTAAGAGGGCGAAAGTGCCTGGGAAGTCTGGTTGGTTTCGATCAGCCTGCGTGACTGACCAGTGCTGGAAACGCCTCGGTGCTTGACACCAAAAAATGCTAATGCGGGAGAGCGGCAAGCGTTTCCTCCCGACTGTTTGTTCCATCTTTGTGAATGCAAGAGGCTGTTTTTACAATTGATGATTGTCCCACAGAATAATTAGATAGGTTTGCATTTTTCATGAGATTAATTCATGGCTTTCTAATGTGCGTTTTGTAACCTCACACTGCATATGATCTGTGCCATATTACCATATCTGAAATATGGATGATATTTAAAAGGAATATGCCATATGTTAGGAGCAGGCTCTGCACCAGGGGTTTAACCAATGTGTAAGCGGAGTGGAAATGGCCCACTCTGTTTGGTAATGATTTTTGCCATGAGCTTGGAAATACGTTTTTCAATGGTATTCTCAGAGTGGACTGTCTGTCGGCAGATCATATTTATGACAATATCTAATGCTTAAAACTGGGTCCACATAAACACAAGTTCATTGAAAATCAAGATTCTGATCAAGCTATAATAACTTTCTTTAAAAAGCAGTTTAACCCAGGGACAGATCAAGGGGTGGGGCCATGGGGGCCACTCGCCCCAGTGGAAATCTGATTGGCCCCTGAAATGTCTCTGTCCTGTCAGTAGTCTTTTTTAGTTTTTTTAATAATATAGTCACTTACTAACAATGCTAACACTAAATATGACTATTTATTTGTATACTGCTTTTTTGAAGAACACAATGTGTGTGACCAAGGAACAATTTTTAGAATGTACACCTTACTGAATGTTGGACATATAAGTGGCCTCTCTGTGTAAATTGGTAGAAGCTCCTAAACATGGCTAACTTTCCATGACATCACTCGTCTGGCATTAAGAGTCTTCACGCATCCTCCTCCTTATCCTCTCCTCTCCCGTGCCACCCAAAATGAAAGGCAATATTACTGTAGCACGGAGACTCGTCTCATGTTGCTGTTTTATATGGGTTCCAAGTGGCCCGCTGCCAGAACCTCTGCTTTGCATTTCCTCCCAGGGCTAATTTATCACATCCTTTTTCTCACTCAGTCTCCTCCAGGGGTGCGAGTTCTCCTGGGTTAGGCCGTTGCGTCCGGTGGGACACATCGCTGCAGTGTAGGCAGATTTCTTGAAATATAGATTTGCTAAAAACGCTCCAATCAAAACCTCTTCACGGCCACAGAGAAAATCAGAGAAGACGCTGGACTCTCATAGTTAAATCTGCAATATTTGGTTACAGGACCTCATTTTTTTGTTTAATTAACTCGGAACATGTGTACGAAAGTCCTCTCCAGTGGTAAATAATAAATACAGGATGTAGTCTGGAGCTATAGCATCTGTATTTTCATTAAGACTCTATTAAGTTGATCTATGAAATGTAACAACGGTGTACGCAGACGTTTAAGCTGTCAGACTTGAGGCATCATTAGTACCAAAGCAGCTGGAACATACTTTCTCACAGTGTCGTGTGAGTCTTTTAAAACCAAGCACAGTATGTGATGAATATGGAAAAAAATTAAAAACTGTAATCTAAGGTGTCTGATTTCACCTCCAGGGCAGGAGGTGGGGGGGCGAGCAGGTACTATATTTTAATGCCTTTAAGAATTACCGCTCACTATTTGTCGACTTGTTTGGGCAGCGAACAAACACTCGTGGAATATATACCTCCACAGCCCCACCTCTCTCCTGCATCCACAGCTGCAACTGCCACCCCCGATCGTTTTGATCTAATTTCCTTTTTTTTCTTCCTCCCTTCTTCCTTTACCTTTCCTGCTGAAATTGATTTCTGCTTGTTTGGTTTGGCAGTAATAAGATCAACAGTAGGATCATGTTTCAATGGCATACTACCTTGAACCCCAGGCAAATGATTTGTCCAAACTTAATAATGGAAATACTTAGGATGTACTGGGAGATGTAAACAGTAGTTGTAATAAAACAGCGCCGGGAGGTAAGGAGCTCCTTTAAGTTGCAAAGCCTTTCCACTTACTGTATGTTCGGCCGCACACACCTCGGGCTCTCCCCAAACGCCGAGAATAAAAATGTATCCCCCCTGTTCAGCCTGTCGAAAAGTCACCCAATAAAAGCCTTTTAATTGGAGTGCGTTGACACGTCTGGCCCACGCTTGACCACCGGTGACAAAGCCGTCAGCAGAGGAGGCTAATGCATCACTACACAGACACTTGGTTTCCGCCAGTCACATATACATAAAGGTGTTGGGTAATGCTGTTTCTCTACTATCAAGAGGAATGACCACAAGAATTTTCCAATTTGCCTCCGCTGATAACAAGCACATATTTTCTTCTGTTCTAAATCACACAGAATGAAATGGTCTTTATTAATAGCTTGGATTATAAATTATTGCGATGCAAACATTGTTTTTTTTGCAACTTGAGTAAAACTCCCCCATCTTGCCTCAGCTGGCCAACAAGTCTCCATTTCAATTCTCGGATTATATTTAGCTTTTGAAAAGGTAGGCCTCTGTCAGTTTCTAATTAAACCTTTCAGGAGTTTTGTTTACAGGCCATCTCCTCACACCTTGTATGCATTGGCCCACTTACATTCCTCAAAGTGAATTAGATTAGTTTCACTCCACGGAGGATGGCAGAGTTCCTCCCTGTCTTCTGCCCTGACCTGAAAATGTATCCATTCAGGAAATGCTTCACATCCTCTCTCCCTCCTTTCCCACAGGTTTCTGCTCCATTTTGCAAAAATTGATACCTCGATGAATCCTCCTATGTTTAAAACCACACGACCATGTGACTCATTCTCATTATCGTCAGACTGAAATCGAAAGTGATCCAGTGGGCCAGCACTCAGTCACTAGAGTCACTCGTGCGTAGCTGAGCGACTAAAACATACATAAACGTTGAATCTTGAAGTCAATCCTTAAATTGTTGCTTCTACCTTAAACTGTGCAGAGTGTAAGCAAATGGGATTGAGGCGGGTTCAGTCCAAAAAATCAATGGATCCATGTTTCCCACATGGAGTCCTTGTTCCCAGTTTTTGGACTTTTTAGTTTAGTCCGAACCAAAATAACAAATGTGAAAGTTGAAAGACCAACAGACAAAGATTTAGTCCAACCAAAAGAGGAGGTCTTGGTCCGGATCAAACTGAACCATGGTTCAGATCCTTTGCAGTGTGAAAACTGGGGCAGTTCAGACCATCAAACCCAATTGCGGGAAGTTGAGACAACATTAAATGATAGAAGAAGAAAAGAAGGTGAATCGGCTTTGCAGGGTTGCTTGTAGGATATCATTAGATGTTCATCTTGATGGTACTAACACCATAATTATATTACACTGCCAATGAAATTAACCAAGTGAACCGGTTCATTCGTTTTTTTCCATTCAAATAAAGACTACTTTCTTTCGATGCATTTTATTAAAAAACTTTAGCGAGTATAATCACCAAACTGATGTCAGACGCACGCCTATCTACAAACCAATCAAATGTATAGGTAGACGCCGCCCATGAAGGTGATGAAAGGATTTAAATATGTCATACAAAAGTCTTTAGTGCGTTCCCTAAATTACAACGTGAAACCAAAACTAAAATGTAATGTAAAGTAAACAATGTAACAAAGACATGAACCTTGACTTGAGACCACGGTCTGTTCTCTCAGGGTGTAAAAAGACCTTAAATCCACAAATGCACCCAAAAATACACTTGTAAAGACCTGAGCATCTGTGTGACATAGACCAACAACAAATATATACACAAAATCCATACTCCTACATACTGCATGAATCTGTTCTCCCAAAAGTCAAACCGTCCCTCCGTCCCATAAGTAGATTAAACCACAGGACAAAAGTCCAAATCCAATTTCTTATCACGATTCCTTTATTTCCCGGGTTCTTGCCATGAGTGAATTGGTAAATCTAACACCAGTGATAACACAGGAGAGAAAAACAAGCAGCCAAGAACATCAGGTGGCTTTGTTGGTGGCATTACTGCTGTGATGGTGATTGTGAGCCTGACACGTTTATAATTAAAGCAATTTGTACATGCACTTTAAGCAGTTTCCTGCCCTTTTTTTTTACGATTGTCATGCAAGTTGCATGTTCTTGCAAGAGTAATTCTTCTACCTCTGTGGTATAGAACCAATAAAACGAGGCTTAGTCAGTGACTAGTCATAGCACGGAAAATATTCATCATTCAGCTGCAGACTGGCTGCTGTTTCTTCTCTAACTCAGGTAAACATGATCGAAAGAATTAACCCTGTCATGTCAACCTGTCATCCACCGAGCTGTTTGCTTTACCCTTGGTCGGGAATAGAAATGGAAACTCAGAAAGTTGGTGGAAATTAACAGCAGGACTTGTGTCAGCATGGGGGCGGACTCGTAAAACACCTGTTTGCAGTATGTGGGCCTGAAAGCTGGAGCTGTTAATAGCCGGCCATAAATCGCTCACTCCATTGTTCTGTCACCAGGTTGCAGGCCTGCATTTCTCTGTGGGATTCATGAGGTAAAACTTTGTTGAAAAGTATAAACCGCCCCACCGCCACCCCTCCTGTTCTCTGACATCTACCATTTAAAAGGGCCCACCATACCTTTGAGACCGTAAAACACACTTCAGAGCAGCTGACCCCTACACACAAACATGCAAATCACCTCCACCTCAGTTTCAACGTCTTTGCAGACAATTTGGTTATGGCCTCATAAACATTATAACAAAATTTAAAAACTGAATAAAACATTAATGTCTTCTTTTGTGGTTTAACAAAGTAGAAAAGTCAGCCATTTTGGTGGAATACTGATATTGGGATTAATGTTTGCACGGAAAAACACAGAAATGCTTCAGGATTTCGGCGACATCCACACAACTAGGTCTTCATTAGAAAACAGGGTTTTGGGACTAAAACGATCTCTGTCCACTCGACTGCTTCGGTTCCATATCAGTTTTAATCCTCGTCCTTACTAATAGGCCTGAAAACGCATATCACATGACCACTCACGTACGCTGGGCAGGCATGTGCCAATGTGCACAGGATTTGCTTAAATTATAGCATGTCTCCTATGCACTTAAGCAGTTGTATCTTTGTAAAAGGTCGAATTTAAGCGGTTAGCACCCAACAGGTTCAGCAACGCATGTGATTGATTATCCATGTTGCGTTCTACACTGGTAGCCGAGGTTAATGCTGGTTGTTTTCTTCCGGAAAGGGGTCATGTGATCGAAGCCTGACGAATCAGCGAAGGCTATGTCGTGACAGAAAAGACCCAATCAGCAAGTGAGCGTGTGTGTGTCAACATCATTGGTGCCAAACTTCTCCGTTTCCGCCCGCAGCTTCAGAGTTTTCTAACTAAAACGGGGCCAGCAGCGTTTCCAAACTTCTCTGTTATAATGGCTCTAAAACTCTGGACTGTGGACGGGCGTATCCGTAGTGGGGTTGATGTGTTTTCAAACGAAAACGTGGTTGTGTGGATATACCCTCAGCTGCTATTGAACAGTGAGGGTAAAGCCAGCTGTGAGGGGTCTTTTACCTGATCAGACTTTTGACAACAAACACAAGCTGTTTGGGAAGAAAGCATTGAAGGTGGGTGAGGAGCACATATCACCTGGACGACCTGAGTAAAACCCTCCTACCCCTGCACCCCTTTTTATTTTTGAAATCGACCTGTGGATGTCTATGGCGTCTCGCTGATGCACCACAAACAAAGGAGCAAGGGAGAGAAATTGCGAGGAGGGGCTAGGGGGAAAAAAGAGCAGTTGCTCCCGGACAAGCCCGGACGAGACAGGAGGGGAGACCTCTGGCCTTCCACCGCTCGTCCCTCAGAGTCTCCTCAGACGAGGGGGGATCGGCCCGCGCTAACTAGCTGCACAAAGGCAGCGGGAGGAGCAGAGGGAGGAGAGTTGAACACCTGAGATCAGATCTGTTGATCACTTGCCTGGAGTAAAGGGTCGTCCCTGCATTCATTCATTCTCCCCTTCAAAGAGCCATTCCAACAAAAAAAAAACTTCAAGGGGTTACAGAAAAAAAAAAGAAAGTGATTCATTGTGTCTCTCATTTGAGACAGGCGTGATCATTTGTAATAAAATTGAAATGTAGCTTATAAACTCGAAACATCAAAAATAGTTGATAGGTTGTTATTTCATTGCTGATTTTCATTTTTAAACAGACCCCAGTTCATTAAAATGTTAATTTCATGAATTATGAAGCAGATTTTTGAAGGGCCGAGAGTGAGGACTGTGAGTACACCATGTTAAATGAAGAATGCTAAGTATGGAGTACTGAGTGCTTTCCATCTTAAAAGACAGACGGAGTAAAACCGGAAAAAAAAAAAGACTAGGGCCACACCAGCTTTTCAACATTCTCTGTCTAGTTAATGTTGGGAGGCTCTAATAAAAAGCCACCATGTGCCAATTGAGCGCCTACAATTAGCAGATTAGAGTGATAAAGAGGTTGCATGGCTGCAAGGCACGGGGCCGCCTCCCCGGGCCCTCAGGGCTCCACGATGGGCAGGAGCAGGAGGAGGAGGAGGAGGGTGGGTGTGGGCTGAACCGCTGATGAAGGGCCCAGATAATCTCTTCCTCCCTCCTCCTTCCCCCCCCCCCCGTCTCTCTTTCCCCTTCTACCACCACCCTCCCATCTCCCCCACCCCACCCAATCCCTCACACTCCGTGCCCCGGAGCACCTTTTGCAAATACCTGCTCAATATTCCAGTTGGGGGTGCAACAGTGGCGGCGGCGGCGGTGGTGGGACATGTGGTGTGTCTGCAGACGGGAGATACAACGCACACAAAAAGCCGCTTGAAACAAAAAGCAGAACATCTGCTAAAGCGATTGCGGGGTAAATATGTTTGACAATTATTGTTTACAGTGACAGTGGTAACAGTTTCAACACCCAAATCAAAACCCCGCCATTTCTCTATTTGCAAGTGAAACAGATGGGCCTACAGCGATCCATTAGCAACCTGTCAAAAGCTTCGTTCCCAACTTACTTTTATGCCTTTGCTTCTTCTGCAGTGTGACAGAGGAGAGGCACTATTTGGGCATAATGATTGTTATCTACTCGCCCGACATAAATCAGATACCGTGTACAGTTTTTCTTTCTTTCTTTACTTTCTCCTGCCAGTTTCTGTTCAATGAGGGCTGCTTGAATCCACATTTGTTTCTCCCTCTTCACATATTATTATATTATTCATGGCGATGCATCCGACGTAGCACTTCGGAAAAAGAAGAAGAAGAAGAAAAAAAAACCTGCAAAAGGGATAACGACTTTTCTACTGGTTGTTGTTTTTGTTTGTTTGCCTCTGCAATGAAATCTAATACATTTGGGGGCATTTGCTATTTGTGAGAGTGAGATTATTCAACAGTACAAATTATTAACAAGTTGCCTCCTTCATCACGCTCTCACGCGGCTGCGAGAGATCATCGCAGGCTGTTATGAGCAACGCTGCTTTGAATATGTTGGTAATCAAATCAATTCTGAAATGAGGGAAGGGCGGCAGGAGGCCTTTTCCTGCATTTTCTTTTTTTTTTTATTGTTTTACACGCACCGTTTAGCATCACATATACAGTAGACCAGACCATAAGTAAGAGCACACTCTGTATGTGCGTGCGTCTGTCACTGTCTGCCCACTACGAGAGTACGTCGACTAAGACTCGGAGGCGTTATCTACCTCTACCGCTGTCACCGTTTCCCCCCTTGCACTGTACAGCTCTAAATACGCTCAATCAAATAATGTGTTAGGAATAATTAACCTCAGAGCACCCACTGGTTCTAATTGGCACCTATTAGAGGGCTGTATGATTCCTTGATAAACACAGAGAAGAGAGAGCAAATGGCAGCAGTGGTGGGCCCAGGTTTGATTGGTAAGCAAAGTGCGGGAGCGATGCATACCGGGGGTAACCAACATTTAATTATCAATGAGGTTTTCGCAACACTTTAGAGAGGCCCCGGGCACCGTTTCCTTCAGTAGTAGTAATGGGCTCTTTTTAATGGAACTTGTGTTAAACATGGTGCTGCCACTGCAAAGCTTTGGCGTTCAGCCCTTAGTTGTGGCTGCTTTAATTTAGGTGACTACTGGAAGAAGACGGAGCTCATTTGGGGGACACACTTTGAAAGTGTGCGCCACGGCCACGGAAGGAGATAAAGAGGATGCACATACTGACTTCACATAGGCCGCATTTACATTTTCTCATTTGCATCTGCTTTGCAACTTCTTCCAGGACTTGGGTTCGGGGAAATAATTCATTTATTCAAGTTGCATCTAAGATGTTGCAAAAAGTCTGCTAGTGAACTTGTATGAGAGAAAATTACATATTCTGGTTTACAGGCAAAGTGCAACTTTTTTCCAAATTATTAACTTTAAATGGCTTCACCCTATAGCTGTGCCCAATATTCAGGAGCTGCATTTGGAGAGCGATTGGGTCACAGCGGCGCAACTAGGCTGTCCCATTTCGAAGGCTCGTCCAAATGTGGCCAACAAATTCGTCCTTTCATACAAGAGCAACGAAGGCTCCAGTGGGTTGACCCATCTCCGGCCAACCTATCTCAGGATTTGTGCGCTTCGGTGACTAACCGCTTTTCAAAGGGATAATGGTGCGGGCAAGCGATGAGACGTCCGATGCCTACACTTTTAAATACAAGTATCGGGTTTCAACTGAACCATATAGCTAACGGTACACATTTAAAAACCAAGGGACATTAAACAATTTCTTGTCGTGTTCAACTGCCTAACCCTAACCCAACTGCATTGAGCGAAAGAGGTGGGACAAGCTGGTGACGCAGATCACGGAATCCTCCAATTTCTTTTACAATTCAAAAAATACATAGGCTTGCTTCTCTTTATAATATGTATTTTACAAAGAATTGTGAAGTTGATATGATCAGATTTTGTACCTCAGATTAAATTTGCATCCTCTGTGACAGTGTATTTATCTATCTGAAGATGACATATTAAGCTTGAAGGAGTAGAAACATAATCAGGAAACGATATTATAGGTTGGGACGCCAGTAATTTAAGGCAAAAAAGAAGGTTATTTAAGAAGGTTACACTATGATTCTGATTTTAGAAACAGTTGTGTTGTTTATCCTTCATCTGGAAAGCCCAAGATGTCATCCTCCTCTTCCAGTAAAACTTGCACTAGAACCAACACTGGGCCATGGTGGGGGGGGGGGGGTTAGGTGGCTTCAGGCAGAGCCAAGCCCGAGTCTGACCCAGTTTCCAGGGGTTCCTAATAGCAGGCGTCTGGGAGTCGCAGGGTAACCCTCCATCATCACCAACTCCTGTAATGCGGCCTAGCATGTGCCAATCAAGCCCAACGCGATGACGAAGTCCGTCATGACATGGCCATCGTCCTCTCTCCACTTTTGCTGCCTGGACATCTCAAACGGAAGAAAACATCCCAGTGATTATGGCATTTCAGTGTCAACTGGCATGTTGAGTTTGACCAGAACCTCGAGACTGACAGTGGGAGAGACAACATGTTTGTGAGCGTCGCAAAGTTCGCTGAGAAAGGTCGGGGGGGTCTGTGACACAAACGTGTTCAGTGATAGTAAATAAAACTTGTTCTGGGAAGCCAACTATCAGACTACATTAACGTCCACGGCGCTATTCGAAAAAACCATGAGTGGAAAAAACATCAACACATTTTTGCAGAGACAGTGAAAAACACCAACTTCAATTACATGTAGATTTAAGTGTTGGCAGAAAATGTGTTTCTTATGAAGCGGGTTCTCATGAAAGTTCACACTCGTTTTTCCTCCATTTTGAAAATGGTCTTTTTCCATTTTCCGGCTGTCAGGAGGGAATCCTTTTTCTGGACACTCGCATAGAGGCGCACTAGAAAAGAGAGAGAGGAAGAGAGAGGGAGAGAGAGAGAGATACTAAGTGAGGGAGAGGAAGAGAGAGAGAGAGCAGCACATCTGACAATCCACTGGCATGAAAGTGAGCCCCTCAAGCTAACAAATTCAGAGAGAAAATTACAGTTTTGCGCATTTGTGTCAATATGCATGTCAAAAGGTAATTGGGAAATTGTTCTGCAACGTCAAGTCCTGTTGGCAATGTTTAGCCTGTGGTAAGATCAAAACCATTTCTTCACAGGCTTGCAGAGGCCAGACCGAGCTCTTGAGCTCTCTCAACCACACAGGTCTCCGCTTTAAGCTAATAATGTGGCTGTTTATCATAAAGTGAATATGTTATTATCAGCCGGCCACAGAAACTACTGAGAATGACAGAAAAAACTGCCTGGACCTTCTGCCCTGTCACGAACGATTACAGTTTTTATGCAAGTATATAATTTTTATTTTCATACAAGGGCAACTAACAGGTTGAAACGATCAATCACAGCAACAGAATAGTTTTCTTTCATAGACGTTCATGTGGTCACCCATAGCATAAATCCATTAACATCATTTGAGGGGTATTATTAAGGCTTTTACGCATTTTAACTTGTGTATTGTACAAACCGTGACCAAATTTTTTAAACCCTAACCTCAGGCAAAGTAGATTTACCTCGTCTTTTTTTGCCCAAAACAGTGGAACAAAATATAACCAAATATATATCGTGCCAATTTTAAATAGAAGAAATGATATTACAAAAACAAAAAGAAACAACACAAATGCAGCCTATAGTTTCAAATTGAATGTTATCCTAACATTGTGTCCATTTTTCGAAAAGCCGATTTGTTCTAAGTGAATAAGTGAAACAGAGGGTCTGCCTTGAGGTGTTGTTTAACTATACCATAAAGAGTTCCATTAGTTTTGGTGTCAGCAAAGACTTCTCCTCGAACAATAGTCTCACTGCTGTTTCGCAGGGTTTTCCACTCTGTTATCTGTAAAATTCGAGGCTAAACAATGAAATCTTTAGCATGACGGAGAGGAGAAATACACAGAGCGCTCGCTGAAGAAAGACATCTCAGCAAAGTTGGGAAGATCAATGCATTCAATCTATTAAAATGCTAAAAGTAATATCCTTTGGTTTTCAAGTGAAGGCCTTCACTGTTTACACGCTTGACAGTACCTATATATTTTATATTTCTGTTAGGGACCACATGATTTGAGGCCTGCCACCCCTGACCTCTTCAGACATGTAAAAAAAAAATGAATCACTGTCATTCTTATGCATATGATACAAAGAGCATGTGGCCTCCACAACCTCCTGATGGCTCCATGTGGAGGTTCAGACATGTGAGTCTGGCTCGGAAGTGGCTCATGATCTTTTGGTCACATGTCACGGACCCCCTCTCTTTTCTCCATCTTACTCACTGTCACTCCTAACTGTTAAAAAAAAAAAGAAATGTTGGTCAATAATGTGAGAGGTTAAAATAAAATTAAAAATAAAAAAATACAGGGAGGAAAAAAGTAAATATGTATTATATTGATCCCTAACTCATCTCTGTGATTGTGATGATAATGGTGGTGATTCACCTTATTTTCTATTTTAAAATAATGGTGAAAAGATGGTTTCAACCCAACGTTTGATTTTTAAAAAGAAGCAGTGGCGAATACAAATAAAAAAACATTATCAAGATATAAATTGTGGAAATGTGAGCTCTCAGAATGAATAAACCGCAGTCAGAGCACAAGTGTTTTCTCTCTCTCTCTCTCCGTCCCTGGCTGACCTGAAGGCAGAAGTAAACCCAAATGGACAGAATGGGCTCTCTCACCTGGCATTAGAGTTTTAGGTCCATTAAAATGCTTCAGGGGTAAGAGGTCAATATTGTGTGTCCCATTTCTTCAGAAATAAATTTCAGCTATCGTCTCCATTTGGGAAATAAAACCGACAGTATTGGGGGGGGGGGGGGGGGGGGCAAAAAAACGAAAACAAATACAGGCTACATATTCTTTATTTGAGATTCAGAGAACTGCGCAAAGTCCTTCCAGTGAAAATGAGAGAGAGAAGAAAATGGTTGTTTTAAGTGACCTCATCGAGCTTTATGGTTGTTTACACAACTATTTTATTATGTTATAACTTTATTTTCCTCCTTTTGTTTTGATGGGCTTCATGTGATAGTGCGCCAGGTGTGCGTTAAACCGTTTCTGTTGTATTGTACATTTACATTATTGTAGTTAATATTGTTGTTATTATTGAGCTATATTATTTATGACTTAATGATGAATACAAAAATATCCAACAACAAAATACGCAGTGGTTCACTCGTAGATAGACCAGAGCAACGAAAAGAAGAGGGGGAAAGAGACGGATGGAGGAAGAGAGAGGGAAGGGGGGGTGGGGGGGTTGTGTACCAGTCGCAATAGGCCCAAGCCAGTGAGTTGATTAGGTTCGGGATAGAGGGAGAGAGAGAGGGAGAGAAGCTGCTGCGGCTTTCTTTGCGCGCAGAGTCTAAGTCCTTTATCATGGGGAGGCACCGGCGTGGCCCGGAGCTATTGCTGGCCTGAAGCGAAGTACCAGGGAGAAGGGAGAGGGAGAGGGAGGAGAAAAAGAAAGGAGAGGGGAGGTCTATCATCAAACTTCATAATAACGCTTGGGGTTTACCACAGCTGCGCGGTGACCCTTTTATTTTCCTGTGATGGAACAGATAGCTCGCTATGAAATAGTGTGAAATTATCATGTCTATTAATTCAGTCAGACACATCCACGGCTCTGTCACCCCCCCCCCCCCCCCCCCCCCAACCCCCCCCCCCCCCCCCCCCCCCCCCCAACCTCCACCTCCTCCTCCTCCCCCTCCTCCTCTGTCTTACTCCATCCGTGGAAATATGTGATTTCTATAGCAAATTTCTCCATTTTTACTGCGAGTGATTTTTGTCATTGTTGATGCACGGAAAATAAGGCGAGATGTTGACATGGGGCGTTAAAGCGCCGTGTGTGTTTGCGTGTGTATGAATGAGTGTTTGCAGGACATAACACTGCAGGCCTGCACGTGTGCGCCTTCATTCGCTTTACGCACTAGCAGGAGAAACCGTGCGCCTTTGTAAATTCATTCCAAGAAAGCAGATATTTGTATTCCCTTATAGAATCACCTTTAACTGGATACAGTTTGTCCACCTGCTTTTGCACCAACATTTCAACATCTAACATTAAAATGCACAATATCTCCCATAAGTCTGGAATGTATTCTTAACCAAATGCAATGTCCCCAAAAACTTAGTCTGGTATGTCTTACTATTTATATTATTATTTTTATGAACAGAATTAGTGTCATTAGTATCGTAGTATTGGTGTTATTATGTAATGTTAATTACTGAAGAACAATTGCTTATATTTAAAAAAGGCCCTCAGCCTTTTGGGCTCCCAAAGCTGCTCTGATGCTTCAACAACATCTGTGAACCTCTGTAGATGATGTCCTTTGCCACTTTCGGTTTATAATTTCCCCCCAAAATAACAAACACATAATTCAGCCATTTCTCCCCAGAACTCAGATTAGCCATGTCAGCTTTCTGCTTGGATGACCAGGCTGATTGTTCTCTTCTTGACTGAATAACACTTGGTGTTTGGAATGAAAAGAAAAGGCGCATGACCAAAAGAAAAGTCCCCAAATACAAGAAAATAGTCATTTTCATTTGCAATCGTTGCTCGTATGTGTAAGTTTTCCCAGTAATGTGCTGCAGAAATATTAGAGAACACGGTGCATCCAAATGGGATGACATGACAGAAACAACAACATGAGTGGAAAATAAATAAAAACCCGGTTCTTTCTTTTAGGGATGTGGCTGTGTGCGTAAAGAACGTGGGGGTCTGGTTTGATAAAAGGTCTGGGGGTTTGATACAGAGAGGGAGCTGATTGAAATGGCGTGTGCCTGGCTGAAGGGAGCCAGTGAGGGACAAAGCCCCTGCGAAGCCACGGCCACTCGAGCAATTATTCCTCCACGCTGCATTTGGATTAGTGCAATGGAAAGAAGCATATGTTTGGCCCGGGGCGACACACTCCCTCCCCCTGGCTGACTGCATGCAGAGGATGCAGGGTAGAGACACAGAAAAGAGGCAGAGGGAGAGAGAGAATGACTAAAACTAGAATATAAACTGCATTAACCGAGTGGAGAAACATTAACACAATTTTAATCCGCTCTTTTCTCTCTTATATTTGGGGAAACACAAGGCTGTGAAATTGTCAGACCCCCGAAACTGGAGGACAACAATATTATACCTTTGTATGTAGTTGCATAGTTATATAATGTTACTGAACATGCATGTCCTGTAAAGTAAATAGTTTGCTTCATCATATCCAAACATGAATAAAACTACATCAGCAGGATCAATATCAAATGTGAATCAACCTGTAACAGGGCATCAAATACTGTGATCGCATAAAAAAAGCCTGGGAAATATAACATCTATGCATTTATAGGCCTATATATTCTGTTTATGTGTGTGCGCCTGCAGAAGTGTGCGTAAAGAAGCGCGCGCATGTTCCTCCATGCAGATGGCAACTAAAACCTGATCAAAACCTCTCGGGGTTTTTTTTGTGAACGAACCATATTGCGGAGGAATTGTCGAGCTCCACTTGCCTATCAGGAGAGTTTTTGTTTATTCAAAGTGACTTAATGTGTTCTAATCGATTAGCTAATGTCTCAAGTAATCAAGGGCGATTTGGTGGGAGTCGTTGACCTCTCTTGGCTTTTGCGCCCCGGCTCTATAAGTGGCTAAAAGGGGGGGGTCAGCGCCAGGCGAGAATGCAAAGCCCCCCCCCAAATGACGGCTGATGTCAAGAGTTGAGGACAATTAGCCATTATTTGCGCCTCGTTGCGAGCTTTAAAGTCAAGTAATTGGATTCAGCCAATAACCATATCGAATTTAATGGAAACCCGTGCGGCCTGTCCGAGTCACTTATTATAGAGTTTAAAATAAGTTCAAAAAAAAAAAAATGTGAAAGTGGCTCAAATTGACATCATAGAAATCTGTCGATGGAAGCGGCCATCTGGTTCCTATCATTTAAGAGTTATTTTCTCCCAGTTCTTCAAGAGCATCATGAGCATGTTTAGTCCATCGAAACACCTCTCCGCCATTAATGAGGAGAAAAGTTTCCAGCGTTGTGTGGACACTGACACCTCTGCAAAGATATTTCTCTCTTTCTTCATCTTTAAACAAGCACTCCAATCTCCATCCCATTCCCTCTGTTTAAATGTCAGGGCTGGGCTTAAATCAAATTCCGATCATGCCAATATAACATTCGTGGCAGTACAGTGCAAACCCCCCCCAGAAAAATCTGTGCCTCGTGGTTTGCCCTATATCTTCTGCAGGCGAGCAGCTCCAAAGCATTGCCTCCGAGCGCTACAGTGCAGACTGTTGTAGTGGTGGTGGTGCTACGGGGTAATTAGGCCGTGGCAGACACTCTTTCCACCGAGGAGCAGTGATCTCAGCAGCATCAGCTAAACACTTTCTGACCACAAACATGGCTGCTAGCGCGTAAAAGTGGGATGGGTGGGGGGGGGCACATTCGTAAAGAGGACTGATGAGCGCAGCAGTGACGTGCAGCTGGTTGCGGGGGAAAAAAAGTTGCGTTGCATGACCGACAGACAGTGTTGAGTAGAATGCGACCAGCGTGAACAATAAATAAATATGTTTGTGGGTATTGGCACGCGAACACCCATTTATCCTTTGAATGGATCCAACAGAAACACACAGCATTTATTTAAATCGGGTTATTCGATGGTGCAGCTTTTGATTTGGACCAACACACACAGCTCTTGTCTACCAGCAGACAAATATGGCATCAAATAAGCAGTATCATTCAAAAATAATAAAGGAAAAATAAAGATATATCTCCACATAAACCCACGTCATCCGTCACGATCATCACCTCCTTGCATTTTTACGCTTAATCACACATAATTTATCATTTCCACCTCTCCAGGCCTGTATCTTTTATTTTCCACATCATTTGACAACAACAGACCTCACACTTGTAATAATAATTATTAATTATAATACAGGGAAGCCACTGTAATTGCTTGAGTTGGAGTCAAGCAGGATTGAATTAACCAAATTCAGCTGACTGGCTCTTCTTATTTCCGACTTTTGTTCCAAATGACTTTCGCTTTGAGGCAATCACGAGAAACCAGCTCTACCTGCTCCACGTCCCATTTTTTTCGTAATAAAAAGGAATGCTAATTATTAACTAGTATCGGTGGAAACAATAAAGCAATCGCAAGACAATAGGATTTGCAGTTTCTTTAACACTCCAGTGCCGTTACGCATGCAGAAAGACACAATTACAGGCCTTTTTATACGCATCCCGCCTCATCTCAGACTGATAATGCGCACAAATATGGCACACACCATTGTTGCAGATAGCACTATTTCTAATGCGCAAAAACCTGTTCCCATTCAACCGAAGAAGAAGCTCTGATACATTTATTAAATAACATTAGCATTAATGATACTGCACGTGAGGGGCTTCCCTTCTCGCTAATACCAATGAATGCTGCTTTAATACGATTGTTTTCCCCCTTAAAGTGACTATTTATGCTTTTCTCTCCCCCCCACCCCAACCTCCACCACCAACACGCATCCACCACAGCAGGAGCAGCCGGGGTATAGTCGTCTCTCTCTCTCTCCCCCTTTTTTTTTTTTATGAGTGAGCTATTGTGCCCGAGGACAGGATCCCACACACACAATCTGAGGCCCGAGCCAACAAAAACAGGGGCCCTGACAGACAATGCTGCGCTTCACCTGCTCCAGCACCGTGCATCGCAATTATGCCAAGGACATGTACAGTTAGGTTTCATTCACCCTGCTGCAAAACAAGCGCCTCAGAATTAAAACCAGGGGAGAGGAGAGAAGAGGTGGTGGTGGTGAGGGGGGGAGAGAGAGGAATTGTGCAGATAACAAATATGGGTGAGGGAGATGAGGGAGGAGGGGTCGTCCAGCTCCATATCTCCCCAGTGTTACAGTATTTTTTTAAAGCTGCATGGTTACCAGACAGTGAAATAGGAAAAAGGGAAAAAACAGCAACACACAAGATGCATCTCTGCACATCACTCGCCTGATTCATGCTCCAGACGACATTGATTCCCGAGCTATATAGGTGCCACGCCATCGATACACAATCAAATGTTATGCAACCAGCGCTCCAGTCTCTGCAGCTCACGAAATACAAGAGGAGAAAGAAAGAAGAAAAAAAACAACAGGAGAGACCAGCATCAGATTTTTTTTTGTTGTTGTTGTTGCCATTACAGCCACAGTTATCGACTCACTCAGCCAAACACAGCGAAATTAAATCGCAGTTAGAGGAGATTAGTTATGAAAGTATTATGATTATATCACCAAAACACATCTCCAGCACACTGATTGTTCATTGATTACACCGAGAGGCGAAACAACACAGCCTAACAAATATTTGATGCGCGTCTTTGAATAAGACTCCAGCGCAGAATAAACCGGTGGTGCCAAATATAGCCCTGCAACATCCAAACATTGCGCACCAGGCCTATATACATCTCAGAGGGTTTTAGCTGGAGGGGTGGTTGCTGCACACTTCAAACGCGAATATATCCATTGTTGTGAGCCACTTGGCCTGCATGAGATCCTGTGCTCTGAACTAGGGAGTTTAAAGTAAGAATTTTTTTTTTTTTTTTATTATACTTGAGGGAAACAATGAGTTCAGCTGCTTATTGCAAGGAGCAATTGTCAGGGGAGACTTAAGCTCAATTACTGTAGCCGTTCAGAATGGGGAGAAAAAAATAGCAAAGACCAAAAAGAAAGAAGAAGAAAAAAACACCCAGGCTATCAAGCAAGTGAATAAAAAATTTAGAGATATGAATAAAAATCGAGATGAAGCGTATCAAATATTTATTTTTTTCAGGGCAACAAAGGACTATAATACATTGACAGGCATGGGAACTATTGCCAGCACATGTCTATACAATACAGCTAAAACCGCCTCCAATTTTTGGACATTATCGGACATAACAGGATATCAGGTGGTCCCCAAAAAAAATTTTTTTTTTGAGTGTCTTCCAACAATTTTTTTATCTAAAAAAAAGAGACAATATTCCATTTATTGCTTTTATGGTGCTTCAAGGAGAGAACAAGGGGTGAAACGTATTCTGATTGGCACAACACATAAAAGCTTGTATAAAAACGAAAATAGAAACACACACACATTCCACACACACACTCACACGAGAAAAAAAACAGTTCTCCTCAGGGTCTCACTTATGCTCTGTCTCAAATTAAAAAACTGCAAAAAATAAGGATGATATATAGAGAGAGAAATGGAAGTTTATTTCTATTAAATTTGTTCACTTGCTTCAATGTCGCCTCAACATGCTACAAGAGGGCTGAATTGAAATATCCCAGAGAAATAAAATGAAAAAAAAAATATCCCCCAAAACTTCTTGTTTTCTAAAAACCATAAAATCACATGAAGAACTAACCGAATATTCAAAAACCCACTAAAACAGGAGGCACCAGATAAATAAAAAAAAGAAGTTTAAACAGACGCACCATATTTACAATTCCCATTAAATTACACATAAATAAATATATACATACATGAACACTGATTCCCTTATATAACCGCGAATCGTGTTGAAATTCAAAAAAGTTCAAGTTGGTCGCTTGGAGAGAGAGTTAGAGAGAAGAGTGTGTGAGAGTCTACAACTGAAGTCATGACAGGGAGCTCTGTGGAATTTCTCGTTGTTTTTCAAGTTTATTATTCACAATACTGATAAGAATTCATCCTCTTTTAGCTTCGGTGTGTGTTTTTTTTTTTCTCGTCACAATCGTAAAATGGAGATAGAGAGGGGTCGCTGGATTTCAGTCCATTCGCTGCAGCTCATAAAAAAAGGTGGAGGTGGAGGGAGTACATAAAAAGTCCTCTGGCTGAGGCTGTGGGCCTACACCTTTTTTTTTCCCTCCCTCTGCCCCGGAGCTCATCCTCTGCAGCCTCCTTTTTTCTTTTCTTTTCCTTTCTTTTCTTTTTTTTAAATATCATTTCATGTGGTTCAGGTGTTGGAAGAAGCAGAAAATACTTGCGTCATTTCCTCGGTGGATCCAAAGTTGGGATGTAAAAACAAAACCAAAAAAAAAAAAATAACATGTAAAACCACGCAAGATCAGGAAGTGGCACAATTAACTTTTATCAATAGTATTTATAAGGTATTTATAATATTTATATTGGATGGGTGGGGGCCAGGCCGAGGCCGAGGCGGAGGGGGTGAGGGCCGGTGTGGAAGCAGGGGCCCGGGGGGGTTTTGGCCCTCAAGTGGAGGCGGGATGCATGGAAACATCACTTTCTGTGTTTCTCGTCTTTGTCTCCGCCTTTAGTGCCGTTATCGTGACTGTTTGGGTTGTTGTTGAGGTACATTTTGTCCATGGCTTTGATAGCCTCGGTCAGATAGTTCTGCAGGGCCGTGATGGCCGCGCACAGCGCCGGGGTCCCAAAACCGTGCGAGATTAGACTGAAGTGGGTCAAGCAGCTCTGGATTCCCGGTTCGAGGATGGGCTGCGGCCGCGAGTTCCCCAGCGGCGAGCGGTCCTGGGACAGCAGGTCCGTGAACTCTTTGCAGACTTGCCTGTAACAGAGGGAGAGAGACAGTGTCAGGCCCGTGGGCAAAACCCCCTCATCTGCAACCACAACTCCAATGCACACAGACGTGTCCTGCAGAAGTGGCACGCAATTTGCGCGCCACCCCATGATATCGTTTTACGCAAATCCCTGCTTGGCCTTTAATGTCCCGATAAAAAAATGATAAAACATGAGAGGACCAGAAAGTCAGTCATGTCTGCAGGTGGCTTTAAATCCTTAGTGTACCTTTTTTTTTTTTTTTTTAAGCAAAACATCTATTAATGTAATAAAATTACTGTTCTTATTCTACTTTCGTTCTAAAAAATAAAACTTTGGGGAAAATAGAATTACTCTCAGCTCATTGGCAGGGAGTTTTACTTTTATTATATATATAAATTCAGGGCAAAAAAAGTCTTATGGAGGCAAGGTGAATATTTGTTTCCAGTGTAAAAACAAACAATATCAAAACAGTCAGACAAAAATACATTAATTCATGCGTTTATTCGTTCAAAAGACATTTCCTTTCATGGAACTTATAGCCCATATTACTTAAATGTATTCCCCTGTGAGTTCATGTAAAATAGATTCATGGGCTGGGCTATTTCATGGGTATCTTAATAACGCTCTGTAATAAGCGGTTATAGCTGACAGCTGTTTGATTATGGCGGCCCGTCATCAATATTAAACGCAGGCCTCTGCGCTTATCTGTGTCCCGCGTAAAGGACTTTCCCATGTTTCAAGTAAATGCGTGAAGGGGGAAAAAAACATGTCCAATGGCAGCGCTGGATGAGGACCAGCGATCTGTCAGTGTCACTGAAATCACAGGGCAAACAACAACGCTGCTGTGTGCGTGGACGAGCGGAGAGAAACCCCATTGGACGCGCGTGCACGCAGCGGGGTACATTCAAGTGCACTAATGTGTTTTGTGTATTTTCATTATCGTCATTAATTGATCATATCGTATCAATGAAATACATTTAAAAAAGAGAACGTAATGGAATACGTAATTAAGAGAGATGTCAAGTGTAGTGTGTGTGTGTGTGAGTGTGAGTGTGAGGTTCCTAATCAAATTAATTGACAGGAGACACCATGTATCAGAATCTAAGTAAGAACACATAAACTGTGTGTGTGTGTGTGTATTAATTAATATTAGGTTGGTAAATAATTATGTATAGACCAACATGTACATAGATATATATTTTATTTTATGATTAAAATGAGTAATTATTATCAATATATAAATACATGCTAAAAACAAACACGTAAAGAGGGAATAAACGTTTAAAAGAAACTTTTTTTAAATGGAAAAATGGAAAATTAATGTGCAATATAATTAATGCTGCTCCACATTTAGATGTAGAGCTGTATGTGTGCGCGTGTGTGTTTGCAAACTGTCAAGTAAACAAGACACACACACTGGGCATGCACAGACAGGGGGGTGGGGGGGGGGGGTGCATTTCGGTGCAACACTGAGTGAAATGTGATAATAGCACTTACTTTGTGGCCAATAGCATGTTTTTTCTTTGGACTTGTTCGTTTGGGTCGGAATGCTGACGGTTTACATATTCAGCTACTGCCTTGGATGGAAACTCGGTCTCGCATACATAACCAAAATCCCTGGCAAGATGCACCGCCTCGCCTGAGAAAAGGGAAAAGGAAGAAGAGGGGGGGAAAAATATGAGATTGAATGTTGTTTGTGCTTATTGAATGTGGCCACATCAAATCCAGGGGCCAGTTCACACTCCTCGCACCAACACTTGATTAATCTGATGTGAGCAGAGCCTCCACTTGTGTTCACGCGTGCAGACAGCGGGGTTATGGCACCTGTGCCTCCATAACAACATTAATGATGATGAGAACAATAATAGCCCATAATAATAATACTAATACTAATAATAAAGCAGCCCCTGCGAGCTGTCAATACGCATCAAGCCCCCTCCTCCTCCATACCGTGAGAACGCTTTAATGTGGAGGAGACACAATAAGTGGATATGAAATATAGACACAGGCATCATGCTTAACACCATGTCATTGATTACCAATGCCCTGCGCATTATTGGAAGTCCAGCAGATCACAGGGACATGCAATTTTAAAGGGCTATGTCTAAATCTCACGTTTCCTCCTGCACATACTTCAGCTATGAGAATCACTGCAGGTTTCAGTCTGAGCTCGTTGAATTTCTTTTTTTTTTTCTTCTCCCCCCAAAGTCTTTGGTTTTAATTTCCTGAAGCAGTTGAGTTTGACTGCGGGGCTTCCTGTCCATAAGCCCCGTGCTCCGGAAGAACGCATGCGCCAATTAGCATCAAAAGCTCAAGTCCAGTAAACTCGTTTTCCATAAAATGGAGGGGACCATAAACAATGACAGCTCTCCAGAAAACACAGTGGATCTTCACTAAATGACCGACTGCCTTCAATACCCCCCTCTCCCCACCCCCCTCTCTCTCTCCCATATCTGCCACCAGCCGCTTATTACTCACAATCATACATTTCTCCAGGCTCATTACAAATACAGCACCAAATTTCTACGGCGCACAATGAATATTGCATCCGGGCCCTCGTCTGTAATAATGATTAACAGGGACCAATGAACCGTCACGGGCTCTCACCTTTTGCAAACCCACAGCGCACCAAATACCACCGCACTGAATAATAAGGTTCAACTCTGCAAGCGAAATGGATTTACCCACACGCGTAAAAAGGCATCTCCTTACGCGCAACCATAACGGACTCATTTATTCTTTAATAGGCCCCAAAACATATAGCTCCCAATAGGTCAGAGCCACTCCATTTGCATGCAACAAAAAATCTTCACTGAGAAACCCAAAAGCATGGAGGGGGGGGAGCAGAAGCTATTAACGGAAGAATTAAGTCACCATTAAAAAACATCAGCCCCTGCGCGCAACTGTCGCCGTGGCCGTGGCTGTATTAATGTTTGAAACAATGCAGGGTTAATAAATCAATCGACTTCTTCATCCGTGAGGTGAAACAGCTCAGCGGTGCCCAATAAACAAGCAGCACTCAATAATTAACTGGACTTCAACACAAACTCATCCAGCGTGTAAACTAGGCCAGCCGTGGACCTGCAAGTGCGCTCCTGCAAGCGAGGGCCAAACGCTGCAGAGCCACAAGAATTACCAGCACCGTTCCCCCTCTCTCTCTCTCTCTTTCTCTCTCTTTCTCTTCCTTGTCTCCCACTCTCTCTCTCTCTCTCCACACACACACACACTCTCTCACAGACACACACACACACACATCCTTCATGGTTTATTACTTGCGAGGCAAAGTCGGTCCACATTACACGGATGAGCGCATATGCTGATTTAAAACACAGAGAAAGAACGAGAGGGAGAGAGGGAGCGAGAGAAACATTCCCAGTTCGCAAGCACCTGGTATCGCGGGAGCAGCGAGAGTGGGAACGTGATTTACGGCAACACCCGACTTACCCTCGACTAGTGACGTCAGCAAGGTGACGTTGGCTGCCTTGCGTCTGCCCGCAGGTAGATTCAAGCCGATTTTATCCAGCTTCTCCCTTAAGGATCTTCCTCCATTCTTAGACTTGGCCCTGTGACAGAGGAACAAAGCGGAAATTCATTGTAGTGGATGACTCTCTCTCTGAGTGGGCATTCATTTTGAGGATGGATATGTTCTTCATTTTGCAAAGATGCACGCTGCCCTCCAAATATATGGCTATATGTGCATGTTTGAAATGGCCTATATAATATTGCAGTCTTGCATTTGTGAACAGGCAAAAAAAATTGTGCACAAGCGAAAAGTCACTTATGCATTGCCAGATATTTTTACTTGGATGCATAGTGCTTATGTGCATCATATGAAACCCATAGCTCCTTTTATGCACTAATTAAGAGTGACTGCATGGGCTCAGTTTGGCTGCATGGCTTTATATACTCTCCTCCACATCCCTGATATACAAACTATAGCTATTTAACACTATAAAAGAGCCCCGTGCAGCCCTTCTTTTCTGCAGCAGACAAATACTGTACAAGATGAATAAATAAAACCCTACTTAATAGGCAGGGCTGCGTGTCTGCAGCACTTCACTCGACAGTTCACTAGAGACCAATGTTTTCATGCGTAATGCCTTCACTGGGCCTATAGAGCTGAGGTTGAAACAGACTAGGCCTACATTAATTTAGAGAGGGAGGGCGAGAGAGAGAGAGAGAGAGAGAGAGAGAGCGAGCATGGGGAAGTTAATAGGGAATTTAACAGACCCCTCCTGCTTTAAATGCAGGAGCTAGGTGTCATGGTTGGTCGATTTTAATTATTCTTGGTACAGAGGAGAGAGAGAGAGGCAGATGCATGCTCACAGAAAGAATGGATTGGCGTATAGAGTGAGAGAGCTCGAACGCACTCGCACGCACGTACACACACGCACAGGTAGGTATTTTCATTTTTTTTTTTTTGTTTTCACTTCACACTCACCTCCTCAGCACCCCGCCCAGCAGGGAGGCGTTGAGGCACTCGGGCGGCGAGAGGCGCCTCTGCACCTCGGCCACCGTGACCTTGTACTTCGACGTGGAGCTGAGCAGGGAGAGGCGGCCCGGTACCGAGCAGAACACCTCGTTGGGGTTCACCACGCCGCCGAAGAGACCGTCCTTGTTTACGGGGATGGAGGAGATGTTGTTGTGCTTGGATAAGGACACTGGACCTATGGAGAGCCAGGGGAGAAAGAAAGAGAGGGAGAGAGGTGGGAGGGGGGTAGTAAGAAAGGACAGGGATGGAGGGATGGAGGGGGGAGAGAAAGAGAGAGAGCGTGCTCAGTGAATTTCATGCAATGCAGAGCCTTAACTAAATGAGAAGGGGGGATTTAGGCCTTGGATTTTGGAGTTTAGCACCACATGTGTACACTTTCAGCAACAACATGTAATCATATTAATAACGAGAATAATAATAATAATAATAATAATCGGATAATATTCTTGTGCATAGAATCATTACTAGTTGGCACAATTGTCGTTCAACGATACAAATGTCCAATATTTCCATTCATGTTCTTCAACATTAAAAAACACTGGCCAATGTTTTTGCGCACAAATCTCTCAACAGCAAGACCCCCCCAGGGCCTGTGCGATCCCCCCAGGCACCATATTTTAGAACATAGGACAAGATGGAGAATATTATTATCAGTAGTATTAGCGTGCGTCACACCATGCCTCGACTCAACCGAGAGATTTGGCAAAACTGTGCCAATTCTGACACAGATCTTCGGTATCCAGCACAGCACCACGCATCGGCCCGTGTGTGATTTCATTGCACTGGGCTTGGTTGGTTGCTCGGGTGGGTGGGTGCGGTGGTGGTGGTGGTGGGGGGACTCAGCACACTACTGGGCTTTCCACCGTTTTTTGGTGTTGCAGTAACAAAGGGGGACCGACCGTGCGCCTTTTTGGATAGATCACTTGTGACATTAATGGCTCAGGGGAGCCTAATAGAGACAATAGGAGCTAAACGAACTCTTGAGATTACTAATATAAGAAGCCAATTATCACGTCGATGCGCAGATAGGCAGACTCCAAAAAGAATGAAGAATGGAGGGGGGGGGGGGGCTGTGACGGAAATAAAGACCAAAAAAAGAAAGAAAATTCAGCTCCATGTCTGATCTTGTGAGCTCTAATTTGACCTGACAATGCGCTTTTAAACTTGACCATGGAAGCAGGCCTCCTCCTGGTACTGTACCAATAATTGTTTGACAGCAAATAAGTCGAAATTAAGCAATATAATCCAAGAAAGCTTCACCAGAGTGCTGTAAGTATGAAAATCACATTTGGAGACGTTGGAAACCATGTCAGAGGACGGATTTTTGAATTCCCTCTAAATGACAGCATAAGGCTCCATCCAGCGGCACCAACTTCCATTTTAGATTTGACCATGCAGTGATTTCCAGCTCTATATTGGCCTCCGTGCACCGCTCCGAGTGCCAGGATCGTCTATATAGCTCCGTGCGTCTTTGACCATCAACACCACGGGCCCCCACAAAGCCCACCAGCTCTATACTCATCTCCACGCCTGCTCTGAAACGCTGACAGTAAATTCCATCAGCGAGAGGTGGTGGAGAGACGGAGAAGAAAAAAAAAAAATAGGTGCAGCCAGTTTGATGCACTTGGAAACCATGTAATGAAAAATAGGCTACTGCATATTAGGATCAGTCAGGCGTTACCGCATTGCATTGAGTCCTCTCAAGCAGAAATGGTGCATGGTGCGCGCGTGTGCGTGTGTGTGTGTGTGTGTGCATGTGTGTGCGCCCAGCCTGCAACATGCATGCTATCTCGGAGGAAAGCGCTTACCTTTTTTAATTACAGTCTGGTCGGGGATGTGAATTCCTTGATCCTCAACAGGCTGCGACACAAATGCAAAAAAAGAAGATGGACAATTTTAGCACACAAAAGGAAAAGGGGGCAATAAAAAAAATCTGTGTGCATGCACGAACAAAAGCCACGGGCACGATCAGCCAACATGGAGGCTCTGGAGGCCCATTCCTGTTATTATTGTCCAGGAGTGCTTTCACTGGCTTTTTTATTTTTCTTTATTTTTCCACTGATGGACGCGTTTCCAACAGATCACAAGCTGCAGACTTAAATAACGACGCCGTGTCGCCCCATAATCCTGACCTAATTCTGCCCTCATATTGGCTCCACTCACAGGGAAACTTCTAATCTAGATTGGATAGTAATTACGGCGGCGCAGCCTATTAAAGGCCTATGAACTAATTAGAGGATTATCGGTGTTTGTTTCTGATTTTAAAAAATCGGGAGGAATGATCCCAATAAGGAGGAGAATTATTATTATTATTATTATTATTGACTGTGTTATCGTTCATCTTTTTGCTAATCGACCTAAACTCAATTCTGGTTGAGTGGTGCAGGCAGGACGGCCATCTCGATATTATTGTAAACTGAGAAATTAAATAAAGGCAGAAGACACGAAGAAGCCCTTGTTAAATCACAGGCGTACAGTGTGTGTTGTTGTGTTTTTTAAAATCCATTTCATTTAATTTGAGTTATTACACTGAACAACACAACATTGGATCTGGCTATAACAGCGTTTTAAAAAGATTAGTTTTTTTAATATTATAACAGAGCTCAGAATATATCATTTTGTCATGCTGATTTTTCAGGCAGTGAAAAATGGCCGCATTAAGAACTACAATGAGCCCGAACCCGAGTAATTAATAATAATAATTGAATGTATGTCATTTATAAGACAGGTAATAACAATGAAAACTGTTTTATAACATTTCTAAAATATGTTTTAATATTAATACCATTAACACATCAAATGTAGGATGTTTCTGTGAAGAGTACTAATAATCAAAAGAGAATAACGTAAAAACATCACCACCGTTACTCGTTGTAATTATAACAATATTGATAAAAAATTATAGCAGTGCTCAACTGTTCCTAATATAAACACCAACACCACGTTTTATTTATGTTTTAGGTCACAACCCAGCAGGGACACGCTGTCTCACCTGAACGTCTTCTAAAGAGTGAGGTATTCCATGGATAGAGATAGAGTCCGACAGTCCCGAGTCGAGACCGTGGCCGGACGGCAGCAGCACTTCCCTGCGGTAGTCCCGGCACAGCTGGTGCGGCAGGCCGCGGTGCTGGTGCAGCAGGCCGCTCTCCTGGGCCTGCCGCTGGCCCGGCCATCCCGGGTGCTGCGGCTGCTGCTGGGCGTGCAGCGAGTTGAGGGAGTAGGGGTCGTTGACGTGCGAGTAAGGGTCCTGAGACTGCGGGTAGATGGGCTGGTAGGGCGGGGGGAAGTACGGGGGCTGGAAGTCCGAGTTCGGCGTGTGGGAGAGCGGCGGCGCGCTCGTGTAGGGACTCTGGCCCACGCCGCCCAGCTGAGGTAGCCTGGCTGTCCCATTGCTGGTGCCGTCGTGACGATCCTGGCAAAGAAGCACACGGAGAGGAAGGTTGATTTGAGCGTGAACACATTTAAAACACACAAAAAAGACTCAACGTGAACGTGCGTGTTTGTCCTCTTTGTTTTTACTGGGTGTTCTGCGGGCTGGTGTCAGGGTATTATCAAATATGGCCCGAGTGGATGACAGGAATTTGACTTATTAATACATTTTACTCCAATTTTTAACAAAAACACACAACATGTCCACACAACTGCTGCAAGTCCACATTTGTTTTTTTTCTGTGAATAAAATTATATGATAATACGTTTCCAAAAAGTTAAATGAAACAGAAATTCCGGAGGTGAAATGCCTTCAAATAAATTTGCATTATATCACTTATTTGTTTTACAATATGTCCCACGGGCTTTACGCGTGCAAGCGTTGCAAAACATGAATCACCTGGAGGGGTAAAAATTATATAAATATTATTATTATACAACAAAAAAATCTGATAGACTAGACAAACAATACCCCCAAGTATGTGACGCGGTGAGGCTCCAGCAACTTACCATCGCGGAAAAACTGTGCACCAACATCTGAAAGGATTTAGTGCGATTCAAGCAAAGAATAATGGGTTGAAAAAGACACTATTTGGAGTCGGGGCGAGCAAAAGTGGAATAACCAGCAAACCAGGAAGAAAAATATCGATATTTTTGCCCCCGAAAAAGACTTCTTCTTCTTCTTTCCTGCAAGACCACAATGGCCCCGGCGATCAGATATGTGCCACAGTAGCAGGACGATAATCCATCAGAAAGAAATGGTTAGATCCCCGCTGCCCTTCATCCGGAGCTATAAAAAATGCTGATATTCGGTGGCGTCTTTGTGGATTTTTTTAGGTCGAAAAGTTTCTCTCGGTGAAAAAAAGAAACACCCCTCTTCTCCTCGTCGCTCTCCTGGCTTCTATCACACTGCTGCCGTCCCCTCGCTTGCGCTCATATTAGCGAAAAGAGCCGCTTCTTCGTCTCCCCTTCTCGGACTCCTAATGGAACGCGCTCATGGCTATTAATATCACAGGAATACTTAATAATGATAACAACAACAGGGGAAAAGACCGGGTTGAGAGTGGCTGAGGCGCAGGACGCAACTCGAGGCAGGAGTCTGAGCTTAAATGACGTCCATTGAAAGGAGGAATCAGTATATCTAATCAGAGATGGGGAGGGAGAGAGAGAGAAAGAGGGAGTGAGTGAGAGAGAGAGTGTGGAGGGAGTGAAGAGAGAGCGAGACAAAAAAGAGGGATATTCACTCTCGTCTGGCGAATCAGAGAGTGAGGAAGGAGGAGGAGGAAGAGGAGGGGGGCTTTTTTAAAAAGGGGGTCCCAGGGCCAAAGCGCAAAAAAGTGAAATAAAGACAAGGGAATAGAGGGAGCTGGACAGCCAGCCAGGGGAAGGAGAAGGCAGGGGAAGGGAACAATTGTGCACCTCTGAACTGGGTGAAAATCCAGCAGCAGACTCATACACGGGCACTGCAGCCGGCTCGTATCCACCGCTCATCCCTTTGTTTTCCACCTCAGACTCCGACAGCGAGCTGTCCTCCACGGGTCTCCTCTCTCTCTCCTCAGCCGAGTTAATCCACCGGTTCCTCCTCGACTCCAAAAAACGCACAGAGGCTAACTTTTTAACTTTGACCCGGAAAGACGGAGAAAGGGAGAGAAAAAATAAATTCTTAAAAGTCTGTCTGTCTTTAGGGCCGCTCGGATCCGGCGCTCGAACCAACTTTTACGCACGACTGTAACAGCTCCAACTGCGCTTCCTGCTCTAATCACACGTTTTTAAAAATGACCAAACACCGGCTGGGGACCGGTTTCGATTGACAATTTTGTTCTATATTTTTCTTTTTTGCGTTGACACAACCGGGAAAACACTTTCGCCTGCAAACTGACACAAACGCTTCGGCGCCGAGCTTTTTGTTTTCCTGCTCTCGCGGCCGTCTCTAGCCCTCCCAGGACTGGACGCGCGGCCGAAAACACGTCCGACTGGCTTCTCCACTCCCCAAACAAGTCCCCGATATTGCTGCACAACTTTGCGCCCACAACAACAGCCACTCAGTGTATGCACACACCACACACACACACGCACACATGCACAGAAAGCTGCACGCAAAAATCCAAGCAGCTCAAATTGCACGGATATTAAAAGTGAAGGGTAAATGCCCGTGCAATTTACGCAATAAATAAAGCAGACCGTGTTAGCGCTTAGTGCTGTCAATGAAATAAAAAAAAAAATATATATTTGTTTTAATTAAATATGACAAGCAATGATTTCACGTGTCATTTAATATTTGTAGATATGTGTAATGTGAATTCAAATAGAAATAAAATAGTGGCACGAATTTATTCATGCAACTAAAATATTTGACAAACTTGTTATTATCATTATAAATATTATTGGACTACATACAAATAGGCTACACAAAAAATAAAACCTTACCAAATTAATAAAATACAATGATTATTCCTCCTGAGCACAATTAAACAAGGATGACATATGTGGACTAAAAACATAAAGACATTTCCATAAAATAATTTCTCTTAGTAAAGTTTTAAAAATATATATTTTTTACATCGCATGACACAATTTTTTTAAAATTAAAAAAAGCAGCCCCTTACCTCGCAATCTTCATATTTAATGTTATCTGTTAATTTCCAAAGCATTTTCATGGGTTGTAGAGGTGGCTGGTATTTTGAGTGTGTGGGTATATCGCCTTATATCGCCCTTGTTTTCAGTCAGTGAATTGTGCTTCCCCCGCTCAGAAAAAAACTACTTTTTATTGAAGCTGTGTGTTGCTCGCTGTCTGTCTTGCGCTCTGAGGTCTCCCTCTAATGGTGGAAGTACATGGGGCTGGAGCAGCTCTGTAATAACGCTGGCACAGGGCCTCATTAGCATATCAACAGCCGTTTGATTTTTCTCCCCCCCCCCCTCGTCTGCTCACACAACACCAATGGACACCGCACAGGTAAAAAAAAAAAAACCCGAAGCAGCACATGCATTACTTGACATCATTTCTATACCGTTCATGGTGGTGTGTGTGTGTGGGTCAGTGTTTGTTAAGGGGAGGGGTGCAGGGTATTGTCATGCATGGGGACCTGCTTGCACATGGGACGGTTTTATGGTCATTTTGCATGTCTTTCCGGGGGTAAGGAAAAGCACACAAGACCCCCAGAAATTACATTTTAAGAACATTTGTTTTATTTTTATTTTTTTTGAAAGGAGCAAATATCTGTCCTGTGAACTTTTGGCGACTGATTCGCTCCTTTTACGCACAACCCAGCGTCTTATTGATTAGTTCTCTTGATGTGAAAACACTGTACCTATATGCAAATACTCCCCCTGCCACACACCGACCTGTACTTTTCTTTTCTTTTTCTTAAACTCCCAAACTGTTATTTTAATCCCATTGAGAGTGGAGACCTTGAGAGGCCATTCTTTCAATGTTATGTTAAAAAGGGGTGAACCATGCAATTCGGAGCGGCTCTACAGGTCCATTGACGACATGTAAGGGCGCATGGGTTTGGAGATAAGGTGGGGGGGACGTCAATAATTAACACAACAACATGGCCTTGTTTCACTTCAAATACCGGTTAGGTTAGAGGGGGGGACCTGTCTCGGCCACTGTCGCCGGCCGAGCCTTCACCTCAGCGGGTCGTGGGTCAGGAGACAGGTCGCCACATCTTTAAGGCGTTGGCCCCCGGATTACCATTTGTACTAACACCCTATTTTTACGCGCAGTTGTCATTAATGATAATGGAGCGATGATACTGACAATGACAGCCATGCACGCTTCTAGAAACTGTCTGGGGTGGATGTAGTCTTTTTTTTTAAAGGAGTGAAACTCGAGTGTTTTCAGGAAAAGTCGCCTCTTAACCCCCTCGCCTTACCACACACACACACCTACCTCAGAAAGCAAGGCCAGGTTTGCAATTACGCACAGGCAACTTAATAAAGAATAAGACTTTTACCCAAAGTTTGCGTATGGATACGAGACATGTAACAGCTGCATGCACAAGCAGATTTATGAAAAGTTACAGTGCACATCGAGGGCTCGGCGCAGTGTTTTGAATACGGTTTGAGTTTCAGTAAACGCTGCACAATCTCAGCCACTTTATGTCGTTTTTATCCATTTCTAGTTGATTTTAAAAACACACCCTTTACATTACGATCTGTCTGAAAGACGCACGGAGACCTTACAAGCTACAACAACATGCGATCAACATCCAGAGCAAAGCAAAAGGAGATGGATCATTTTTGGAGTTGGAAAAAACAACAAATATCTCAACATCAAATATAGGAGCGTCTAGTCGCTGTACCAGCTCTCTTTACTAAAAACAATCCACCGTGCCTCATCCTACAGCTACTCGACACTTTGACAGTTTTCTTGGATTTTTTTCTCAGGCGTGTCTTTGTCTTAAAGTAAGCAGCACATACCTGCCATTCCCCCATCTTGCCCATAATTGACATTCTTTGTCTTCTGCTGGGTTTGTTTTTTTTCCCTCGTCTTTTTTAGTCGATCCGTTGCTGTGTCTGTCTCATTGAGCCTTCGGTCCCAAACGTATACACCCACTGTGTTCTCACCTGGACCGGATCGTCTCACCTGGCCATAAAAACGGTGTGAGGCCACCTGGTGACGCATGCGCACTGCGCCGGGTGTGGACGAGAAAGGAGAAACTACATGAGGAGGGAAGAAAAAGTGAAATGGCCTATTTGTCTGTGTGTGTGTGCAAGTTGGGTTTGTCATGTAATTTGTACTAGACAACAAGCTATTCGTGTTACTAAGCCAATGGTAATAATAATACAATACTGAAAATATTTTTTTTATATATGACATTAATGCCACTGCTATGAATAGAAAATATTTGGAGGAATGTTTCAATTTACACCTGTCCATATAAAATCCTGACAATTTATTTGCATGAAGTGAATTTACATCTGAGATAAATGGTGTTTATGGAAAGTGAGTAAATGTGTGTTGTGCACATGAGAAGTCAGACAACTTGTTAAATTTCCAGTAAAAACAATATAGTAAAGACACCAATAATAAAGAGTAGTTTTTAGACAATATGCCTGCAAATTAAAGAGGATAAAATAAGGTTAAAATATCAAGTATAAACATTATCCTACAGGTTTGTCGTCAACTAGTGCAAGAGTCAAAAATAACAGATCTCTTAAAGTTCTTTAAGTCAATTTGCCTATCCATCTTTTCTTTCTTTTACCGTTTTGTCTTTGAACGAAAACATGAATTCTCGCCGCAAATGAAACTGTGTCAAGTTAAAAAACTTGAAGGTTAACTGCCAACATCATTACTTCTGCACAGAGAGCTCCCCTGCTTTTGTGAGGGTCATTATTTATTTATCCACTGTTTATTTCTAATACATACTTATGTAGACCCCTCGGGCCAAGAGCGAATGAGCTTTCCCTCCCTCACTCTCTCTCTCTGTCTCTCTCTTACGCACGCACGCGCGCACACACACAGACACACAGACAGTGCAACATATGCGCTCACATAGGTGATAATGGTCCAAGCTTTAGTCCAAAACCCATTTTTTCAGAGAAAACACACAGACACACACACACACACATGCAGAGCTGCGGAGCCCGTCTCCAGCAGACAGCTGCACGGATGCTTCTCCACTTCAGACACTGACATGAAACACATTTCATGCATGATCACAGAATGCTGGACAAACTTCTCACAGGAAAAAAAAACTTTCTCTTTTTATTTCCCCCCAATAAACCATTTATAGTTCATATTTTCCCCCAAATATATAATTCCACACATGCATCTATAGATTTTCTCTTCTGGTGTTAATGTTTAAAACAAAGCCTTCATGTCTGACTTCAAAAGGCGCAGACATTTTAACTGCACAATAACTGAACAATACCTGCAGCTATATAGACCCAGACCTCTACCAGGCCTGGACAAAAGCAGGGGAGAGAGGGAGGTGGGAGGAGGATCTGAAATATTGTTTGGGGGGCTCTGCGCACTTTGGGGAGGAGTGGAGTTTTAACGCCGAGCTGTCGGAGAGTGGGGTTACTGTCTGACAAGAGCGCGGGGTCCCTTTTGAATATCCAGCCGTGTTTGTCTAGGGCTTGGTTTCAAGCACTTCCACCATGGCACGGGGCCTCCGGCAACGTTCAGCTTACTAAAACGGCGAGGCTGTGTTTCATAGACGGTTGCACCTCAGGCACCTTGTACAGCCATTCAATAAAGGACACTGATGAATGTATTATTATTATTATTATTATTATTATTATTATTATGAATATGTGTGTGGTGCGTAATTTCGTGCGTAATTAATGCGTAATTCGAGGTGCCAAAAATGTTCAGAAACATCCCAGAAGGCTTTTCCCCATCCCTTCATGGTTTCTGCTCCTTCCCTTATACTTTTAAAATACTGATCAGTGGTGACACTAAATCCTTAACCCTCATTTTTTGAGCAATTGGATTTGGAATATCATCTGTAAGAAAAGACGCACAGTTGGATTTGTGGCAGATTTCGTGGCTGATGACACCAACAATCCCGTCACAGCCACTCCAGGTACAAACGCCCCGTGTAGCCTCGTAAAAATATGAGATTGGTGACAGCTGAGTGAGGTTCCAGGCCCCCCCCCGTCGTATGAAACGCTGGCCCTCAATGTGAAAAAGTTGTATTCTAGCGCCATCTTCCTGCAGGAGGAGAGCGGGGACACACAATGTGGCAGGTAGCTGGAAACCATAAGCATGTGTGCACAGTGAGTGAACGTGCCAAAGTGATGTCTGTGGATCAAAAGGGACATTTTCAAAATAAGAGAAATGAAAATATATTTGGAGAAATTCACAGAGGGGGAACAATCAAGTACAGTTAGAGCTTAGGGACGTCGTTGGGGGGGATTTGTCCCAGAACACAGTAAAACCTAATGTAATCCTGTGGCGCCATCTTGTGGTCGCGAAAAGGACACCAGCCTCCATTGAGTGACTGAGGCTGCAACAGTTAAACTGATAAGAATATAGACTAGAATATAGTTTTATAAATAGACAAGGTTCAGTCTCACATACTCCACTCATACAGGAGATTAAGACGCTTGCCAATATGTGTCTGTGTGTATATTTATATAGGCCTACACATTTAGATATATACATATTTAAATATATAGTGGCTTCTGAAAATATGAAGACACCTTTATTTTTTGCACATCCCATTGTTTTTTAAGATCTGATCGTAAATTGATAAAAAATTGATTTATTTCCCCATCGGCCCACATTTGGGTCGGCTGTGAGGCTCATGAGGTAGAGTGAGTCGTCCACTGACCAGAAGGTTCGGCGGTTCGATCCCAGTTTCCCCCATTACAAGTGCCAAAGTGTTCTTGGACATAGCCACAAATTGCCCCAGTATACGAGTGAAGTATGATAGAGAGAGTGCTGAACATTTATGCACAGTATGTGTGTGTGGGTGGCAAAAGCTGTACTGAAAGGCGAGCGGCCATCAGGACTAGAAAAGCACAACAGGAAGAGAAGAACTACAGACCCTTTTACTTGCATCTATTTTAGGAAAAGTGAGGTCCCACTTTAAGAAATTAGCTCGCTTGCAGCAAATCCTCCTAAACTCCATCAGACTGGATGGAAAGCGTCTGTTAGCTCATCTCCTCAGGTCTTTGCACAGATGTTTAACTCTGAGAGATGTCCTGCAGCCTCTCCGGTGTTTTCCTCTTGTCCTGATAGGTGAACCATCACCACAGTCTCAGGCACTCTGCAGCAGGTTTTCATTCATCTTCATATGGTTTCATCCAGCCCAGTCCAGTGCTGCAGAGTAACACTGACTGTGGATGATGTTGCCACCACCATACTTTACCAAATAGATATATTAGCCCCTATTGTATTAAACATTTAAAATGCTGCCAGGCAAACTCCAAATGAGATGTCATGTAAGTCAAGAGTGGCTCCTGCCAAGAGCTTGCTCCGAATATTCTCTCAGCAGTGTGGAGACAGGTCCTTGGATTCCATGACTTGTTTTTGTCCGGAGATGCCGTGTAAACTTTGTTTGTGCTTTTCTACAACCACGTCCAGTCCATTCACTTTGCTACAGGAGGACTACAATCATCTTGAGGACATAATTCAATGATCATTACAGCAAACAGGATGTGCCTGTGCCACAGTTTGCAGCAAAGGTTCCGAATACTTTTGTAAATAGGAGATTTCTTGCTTTTGATTCATAAGAAAGTTGCATTCCTTATTAAAAAAAACACGTTTGTCAGTATGGGATATAGAGATATAGTGATAAGCAAAATTATTTGATCAATTTAAGATAAACACAACAAAATGTCATAATGTAATCATAGGAAATTGGAGCATTATTATTATTATTAGTTGTAGTAGTTAGTAGTAGTCGTAGTCGTAGTAGTTATTTTTATAGAAACCCTGTTCGAGAAAAAACTAAATGTAATCCTAGTAAATATGAACATTATTATTCTTATAAGCCTACTATTATCTTTATTTTTAAATTTTTAGTGGATGTTATAGTTGTGGTGTTGTAAAAACCCAGCCTCTTAGCATCTGGCTCCTACATTTCCCATCATACACCCCGCTGCACGGAACGTGTGCACCAATAATTAGTGCTCGACGGGGAACAGGCTGCATCTGGTGGTCGTGACAGAGGAGAAGCAGAAGAACCCAAGGTTGTATGTGTTTATATTTATATCAGTGTTTGCTTCTTGTTGAACATGTAAAGCTTCCGACTGTCATATAAATAAAGACACGTGTTCCTCCATCGGACCGGGTGTGTTTATGTCCTGTCTGTGTTTGTGTGTAGCTAGTTCAAGCTAAGGCTCGGTCAGATATATTCTTATCTAACGAAGCCAGACACGCACATGGGCTCGCCTATGAGGCCACAGTTTAACGATCTAGTTGTGAGTGTGTGTGTGTGTGTGTGTGTGTGTGTGTACATGCGCTACAATGCTCCCGTGTCTCCTGTTGGTTCAGCTCGTCCTCTCCAGCAGCTCCGGGTCGCAGCTCTCACTCGCTCCTGCAGAGCTTTTCACTCGTGTAAGTCAACAACAGCAAGAAGTGACCTTGACCTGAAGGGTAAGTGTGCACTGTCTAAAGTGTGTGTGTGTGTGTGTGTCCTGACAGGTGTCCAACATGTCCACGGACTGGGTCGGTTACGGGTACGCAGCGCTGGTCGCATCCGGCGGAGTCATCGGTTACGTCAAAGCAGGTACGTTGGGAACTAGTTTTCAAGTTATATTTGTCACGTGCTGGATGAGGAGAAACAGGTCAGCTCAGCAGTGCAATAGTTACATTAAAATAAATGCAAGGTAGAAAGACTTTACTACAAATAAATACAAGTCAAATACAAATCTAAAACGAAATACATTCAAAGGTGGAGCGTGCATTTGTTGCAAATGTGGTAACGACCTTAACGGTATGGAGTGTGTGTGTGTGAATAAGTCATTGCACATGTTGCACCGTGTGTGTGTCGGTTATTTCACATTTTTCCAGAGGTGAGCCAGATAAAGAAAAATAAAGTGCAAACATGCAGGACAACAGCTGTGCAGAGGGGGCTGTTAGTCGTGGGATGAAGTTTAGAAACCTGATGGCCTGGTGGTAGAAACTGTTGTTGAGTCTGATGGTGCATGCAGCCCTGCTCCTGTACCGTCTGATCTTCAATGGTCACAACTAGAGCCCGGCCGTTCTATCGTTTAGCCCATAAAAGTCAGTACATATGAGCCTGTCGCCGACATATTGATATCTGTGTTAATGTTTGCCGATACGAAAACTTAGCAATGCTTATAAGGCCTTGGCACACTAGCCATGTACTTTTCCCGTGTGATTAATTAGCATGTTAATATTTTTCAAACCGGTATTCAGAAGCAGCTGTAGAGAAAGAAACCGACTTACTCCTCTATAAATGGATTTACTTTATTGATCCAAAACTGGGAAATTACTGTGTTGCAGCAGAGAGGTATCAGGCACATAACACACAGAGATATAAGAACATACATATAAAAATGGGACCTCCCTCAATTTTTTAAACCTCAAACTATGATCTTAGTTCTCTGCTATTACAGCAGCTCTTCAAACTGCTGACAGACATCCTGTTTACTCTGCTGAACCTTCATTGAAACTCACCATGTTTACCTCTCATCAGTATTTGGTGTACCCAGGTATTTTATATTACTTAAACACCAGAAATGGTACTTCGGTGCCTACATTGGTATTTTTGAATGCTGTGATGTAATTTTTTTTGCAGTATCTTCAAATGCTTCATATCTGTAAAATGTGTATAATCCACACTAAATGTTTTATTGGTGTTTTTATTTATAGTTCTTTATATTCAAGTGTATGGTTAAACTGAAAAATATCCAGCCTCAGTTATATTTTGTCATAAGGATTTGATCATAACCTCGGCCAATATATCGTTATTGGTTATCTTTTACTCCCCAATATTGGTATTGGCCCACAAAAATCTAAATCGGTTCGGTGAGCTCCAGTCACCTAACCTCCCCCCCCCCCGAGGTGACCTCAGTTTCCACGTCCATTCAATGATTTGTGTGCTTTGAAATAAACCACACACCAGTCCATACATATGTCCGGTGCACGGCACGTGCAGGTGTTGACCTGACGCCTGTTGTCTGTTCCAGGCAGCGTCCCCTCTCTGGCTGCAGGTCTCCTCTTCGGGGGCCTTTCAGGGTTTGGTGCCTACCAGATCTCCAACGACCCCAAGAATATTTGGGTTTCCCTCGGTTGGTACAATATTTTTTTGTGTTGCATGTGGACAAATGAGATCTACCTTTCCTGAGAGCGTCAGTGTTTTTCTCTGTGTTCTTCATTCATCCTGTATTTGTCAACATTTACCAATATTTCACACCACATGCTTCATTCCAGCTACTTCCGGAGCTCTGACTGGCGTAATGGGAAAGAGGTTCTATGGGTCCAGGAAGTTCATGCCAGCGGGCTTGATGGCTGCAGCAAGGTATCATTCATTTCATGCAGAACATACTGGAGAAGTAATAATGATCAGTGCTAAGGACAGGATGTGGTGTTGTGCTCTGTGGAAGCAATTCTGTATTTTCACTGTTGGGGTAATTTGCAGAAAAGTTGTGTAACGGGTAGGAAATATATAAAGTTTCAAGTTCTGGCATGCGTAAAAATGAACTAAACATGGATGGACATTGGGTGAGAACTACAATGTGTGTTTTTTTTAAATGGAGAAATTATAATTATTGTGCAGTATCATCTCACATCTATATCAGCTAAAATGAAGCCTGGTCAGCAGTAAGTATTTGTTTTATTATGAAAGCCTATGACACCCCCTTCACTTACGCTCAAATAACTGTCACTACCGACTAGTACATAAAACTGTATCGCAAAACTAGCCAGTGTTGAATACGTCCTCTGTGGCTTTGCTACTTGTAAAAAGTGTCAAAAGTATTTTCATTTGTTAGCAGCAAGCTCGGCACGTAGTTGCGGAGGAAACTCATTGACAGCTGCAGGAGTGCAGGTGCTCTTGACAATTCACAGATACTTTTCCAAGAACACAACTCAACCACCAAAATGGGAGCACAAGGAGGCCACACCCAGTTGATTTGAGTAACTGTGTATGTAGCATCTGTTAAATCGTGGGTTACGGGTTAGGTTGTGGGTCATTTAGCAGCCCCTGATGGGTCCTGATTAGGAGATAGTAACAGGTCGGTTATGGAGCTTTGCAGGTGCGAGTTGGCAAATATGGAGCCACGCAGGACTCTGGCCCTTTGCTGTTAATCCCTGATAGAAACTTGCTCGTAATGTGACATTCCCTTTCAAAAAACAATACTTTTTTCATTTTGTTGTTGTTGTACATCTTCCATCGCTCTGATACGACCTCTGTTATCTTCTCCCAGTCTTCTGATGGTGGGGAAGCTTGGCGTGTCACTGCTCCAGAAACCCCAGCCGTCCTGATGGAGCGAAGATTGTGAAGTGTATCCCGTCGTCTGCTTCAGGAGCCGTGTGTCATTCAGTGTTTAAAAATATGTTTGAAATATTTCCCATGTTACATGTTTGAAATATAGTACTTTGTTTGTATAATAAGAATGTCTGCTGTGTCCTTTATTTAAAAAAAAAAAGGAATGCTGTGAACTTTCAAATATTTATTTGTATAAAATGCTTACAAAATTGTCCGTTTATGCTTTGCATAACACAAATGTTTGAAGTCGCCTCACAATATTAAGAGTAAGTTGATGTTGGCCTTTTAGCCATTACACTGAGAATCTATCGGCTACACTGGTGGATAAAAGCAGAGAGAATGCAGCATTAACAGTTAATAAAAGCCTGTTAACACTTTGTCCATGGGTAGTGAAACAATACTTGACAATTTAAAAACTAGTTAAAAAAGCTATGCAACATTTAAATCCTACTTAGAACATCCACCTGCTAACAGTAGAATTGGCTCACACTGAATCCTCCAGGGAAACAGAGGGATTGTCTTGCAGACAGGATCAGTCTCGGTTCATGGCAACCTTCATCTCCACAATATACAGACAGCATAAGTTGAGTTGATCTTGCCTGATGAAAAATGTCTCAGCAAAGAACGTGGGATGTGTCGTGCACACCTTGATGTGTTATTTTTTTAGAGCAACATACAAAACTATCACATTTCCTCCAGATTTGAGCTTAAAAAAAGGTCCAAAATCTGCTCGTATTCATTTTCAGAAGGTTCAAAGTTGTGTACCCATGGCAACGACGCCCGACAAGCAGAAGTCGTTGCGTCCCTTTTTCCCCAGAACTACCGATTTCCGCCATACTTGGATGTCCAGTCCATTCTTCCGTGGACGGGCTGTACTGCAGGGGCTCTGGTCAGGAGGTTCCCAGAGGTTTTCCCCAGAGCTGAGTAGCTGCTCCCCTTCGCCTGAGACCCGTCCGTCCTCCTCTTCCAGCCCTCGTAATCTGTAAGGAACACGCCAGCCAGTTTACACATCTACTGTATTTAGCCACGTACATTTTTATTAAGAGCATTTCGATATATAATGCAGTAGAAAACAATGAAGGACAACTTTTTTCCACTGAAATGCTACTAATGATTGAAGCGGCAAACTCTAAGATTTGAGGTATAGCAATATTTATATACTTGCAGTATCCTATGTATAATTGTATCTGTGGCAACGAGAAAATGACAATACCTTCATTGGTTTCACTCAAAGATGAGTTGGATGTGGGCTTGGGCTTTGCCGCTATAGCTTTGTCTTTTTTATTATCAGGAGAAGAAGAGAGATTGACTGGAAGAGTGAAGAAAGAGTAGCAAGTAGTACCAGTGAGAGAAAACTTGGAACATGGAAATAAGTGAGGAAGGGGAAACTGAATGCAGGAAACCAGGTATAATGGCCAAGTGGGGGCCGATAATGCAGCGAGCAGAAATGAGGAACGTAAGGGGGAAATAGTGTTGGATTTATCTCAGATCAGATCCGAGGTGATCTGGCTAAAAGTATCAAGAATCATCATGCTGGCATGTTGACATAGATGAAATGCGTCCTTACTTGCGTGCTGCCCAGCCAAAGGAGCAAGTTGGATTCTCTGCCCCACTGAGCCCACCTCTTTCTTTTGGAATGAAGGGATGTAACCGCCTGAGAGGTTGTACTTGGTGCTGACAAAGTTCCCTGTACAAGAGAAGAGAGACATAGTTAGTGTTTTTTGTGTATTTTGTTGTTAAACCTTTCAGGTACCCACCTAGCATGGACTTTAGGTCAACTTCCTATAAATCCATCTCTGAGGCCATTGGCTAAAGTCCTTTGGGGCAACGGCCAATATTTTGGCTATGAGTGGCCAAGACTCCGCCTTCCATTCACGTACACCCTTAACAGTCCGACTTGTATGTTGACAGTGAAACTTTCTGTGGGTGTTTTAGGTCCAGGTGACATTTTGGGCCAATCTCCATTAACGGCTATCTGCATATGAATGCCGATAAATTAAAAAGCAGATAGCCAATGGGTTTCAGTCAATGTAGTCCACCTCCACACAGACTCTCAATTGGATTGGTCAAACTAGAAACTGCACCAAAATCTTTTTTCCTTAGCCTAAAGATTTTGCATATTCACATGCAGACTCTTTAGAGATAATATACAAGTTAACAATGACTACATTGAGGCTACAAGAAACATACAAATGAAGAAAGCTAACAGCTAGTAGATGCTCTTGTAAATTGTGTGTGAAGTAGTTGCTGCAAATGCAACAAGAAAAAAACAAACAGACCAAAACAGATGAATAAGGCCGAGTGATTGAAGTCATTCAATTTTCTCAAGTGACACCATCGATCTGCTTCACCAGCACTCGCAGATGGTTATCAGTATAATTAGTCGAGAGCCCCATTGTTCCCACATGAAGCTGTTGTGGTTGTAGTGCAATTTACCATCTATTTAGCAACGGGTGTTCTTAGTTCCCAGGTTAAATTGTGTATTTATACCCTCGTCTCCTGCAGAGCTTTTAGCTGCTGGCTCTCTTTCTCATGTTAAGTCACTGGCTGAATACCTGAGGCTTGCTTGTATCAGAGGCCATGCTGGTTGTTAGTTTATCTCATTTTACCCTCACTCCATAGAGCTCAACAGCGTAGTTCCAGAAGTAAAAAACGTTCATTTTCTGTTGAGTATAGCTTCTGATTATAAGCCACAATATTTCAACCACCCAAGGTAGATTTACAAGATTGAGAAACAATGTTATATTATCCTGTAGAAGCCTCAACTTTGTATGGTATCAACTGTGTTGTTAGAAAAAAGGCCTGGTTCCAGGCTTAAAGGTTCAGTGTGTAGAATTTAGTGACATCTAGTGATGAAGTTGCATGTTGCAGCTGAATACCCCTCACCTCACCCTCCCCTTCCAAACGTGAACGAGAACCTGTGGTAGCCTTCAGTTGTCAGTGGTGTTAAGTTTGTCCAGTCTGGGCTACTGCAAAAAACATGGCGGCCTCCGTAGAGAGGACCCGCTCCCGATGTAAATAGAAAGTATTTCAATATAAAAGGGCCCATTCTAGGGTAAAGAAAACAACAATTTGTACAATTTAGATGAAATACAGTATTGAAAACATCAGTAGGATTATTTTATATTCGATTTCTGCCAATAGATCCCTTTCACCTAAATCTTGGACCCACACTGGACCTTTAAAACTCTTTTAATAAGGATTTTCTGGAACGTCAACGGAACCAGAGCCGTTCTAAATGTTGCCACTCACTGATCTACTCCAACTACAGCTACACAGTTTGTACACTAAAGAGCTTTAGCATGGCTAGCACCTTACAGTCATCAGATATCTAACCTTATACTATTGCTTACAAGGATAAAATACAGCAAACAGTTCTCATGAAGTCATTTGCTTCAAGTACCTTTGGACAGATCAATTTTCTCCAGTATTCTTTCTTTAACAACCGTTTTCTCTTGTGGGCTATCCACAGACTTAGAGGAAGTCTCTTCTATTCTCACGGCACACAAAGGAGAGTTGGAGGGGAAAGACATGCAATCAGAGAAAAAGAAGAAAAATAGATGAGAAAACAGAAATATCACGAACATGCTGGTGTGTGTGTTTAAATGCCGGGGAGGTGGGCCAAGTGAGCAGGGGGTGCGAGGGCCGTTTCAAACACTTGATCTTATACGGACAGTCTTAATCTCATGAATAAGCAATGGGGAGGGAGAGACGAGGCCAAAGAAAGAGACGGAGGAGAGCGAAGGAGGGAGCACAGCGGGGAGTCATATTGTGTGTCTGTCTACATGACAAATGATTTTTAGAGGGCTCCCATCTCTAAATTCGCAGACACTTAGGCCCACCCCTGACACGGCTTTGTCCGCGGCCCCGTAACTACTGATCAGGAGACATTAGCAGCGTCATTAGCATTTACGGCTTTAGTGTCACAGAGGACAATCTCATATCGTGTAGCGGTGGATGACAGTGACAGTTGCCAGGTTTCCACCGCATGGCGAAATGAGACGAGTCACAGCGTCATTATTGACGTCGCTGAAGACTTGACTTGATGGCAAACACAGACCCGTTCATTAATGCAATATAGGAAACTTGCATTAAAAGACCTTCGATTTTGAATTTCTGTTATTACGACAAATTTGTTTATAGAAATATACTGGAGCTCAGGACATTATCTTCCTCTCTACATTACGGGAGCTTGATAATCAACTCCTCCAACTCACCTGCATTGGTTCTGGTGACGGATAATCCTCCTCCAATGGGAGCAAGTGGTTTGTTCACATTGCTCGAGGACGTCTCCCACAGATCCCGCAGCGTCATGCCGTTCATCTCCTTATCGCCCGAGGAGGTCGTCTGATTTTTGCCAATCAAACCTTAAAGCAGTCAGAGGGCAACTTGGGTTAGAGAGAAAGCTGAGTCGCCATGCAAACAGTAGTTCAGTGATTTTTAATGCCTGTAATCTTACTACCAGAAATGATGACTATTAATCAAACAATATAATCTGTGATTCACATCATTTACTCCCACACTGTTACTATGATAATATTTTTCATACTACTTCATAATATATTTTTAAATAAAATCTATATTTGCAATTTTCTCTGCACAGTAACAAATTATATTAAGAGACACATTGCATGAATACATAATTACACATGTATAGAATAATAATCTATATTGTATTGTTTATTATTATTGCACATAATACATGTATTTCTATTTTGATCTTATTGATTTATTCTTATTTTAATCTTAATAGGTGACACAGAAACCCAAAGTTAGTTACACAATTGTTTTTATTACACCAAGTTATGTTGACCTCATTGCTATGATAAAGATGATTGATGATTGGCTGTTAACCGTGCGGACTTACCAGGCAAGTACCGTGACTGGCTGAGGTAGTGCTGCCGTGCAGCAGATCCTGGAAGACTGTTGTCCATCTGGCCAACCTTCACATTGTTGGGCAGCTTAGTAACTGTGCTGAAGGAATACAGAGGTTTCTGCTCCTTGGGCCTGAAAACAGAAACCAGACAGAATGTTATGCATCACACTAAGAAGGCTTTCACACCAAAGTTGTTTAGTCCGGATCATCTGACTTTTCAATGCTTACATTTGTCCAATTGGTAATCCAGTTCTATGCAGACATGGTGGCACTTACTGTGAGTGGTGCTCCTTAGAGCTCTTCTCCTCCTCTGCGTTTCCCAGGCTCGGTTTCTTGGAGTTGGAGACTGTGTTTTCTAACTGGTCGGTTTCCTCCATGCTATCCAAGGTCTTGGCCACCGTCTGGCCCCAGCGCCGACGACTGCTCTTCAGCCCCCCCATCCCGCCACCCCCAGCGCTGTTTTCATTGCCCTGCGATGCTTTCTGTAGAAGGGAGAGATATAGAAAGTATCCACACAAACTGTCACATTTGGACTAGGTGCCCTTCAGTATGTTCTGTATCTACAGAATCTTGAGTCCCTTCATTCTTTCATTAAACACAGAATGCTGCAAATAACTTTCTGAGGGCACACAGAAACACTCACTGCATGGCTGACACCTCCTGGTTTACTCTCGGCTTGAGGCAGAGGGATCTGCTGAAGAGGCTGATGATGATGATGATGATGATGATGCTGCTGCTGCTGCTGATGATGATTTTTAATTGAGGGTGTGGAGCCTTTGGACTCGGAGGAAGACTGCTGGTGATCAGTCTTGGTCTCGGAGGTCTGCTGCTGGGCCGGTGGCCTGGCTTGGACTTTTTTGACTTCCTGGCTTTGAGGACGAGGCCCCAACACTTGGCCTACCTGGAAGTATGGGTAACGCAGGGCCTAGCGAGAGAAAGATAGGAATACTTTGCTATTCTGTTCTTCTGAATATTCTACAACCACTGGGACTTATTTAAAACCTGAACATACAAACAACATGAATAACAACCATAGAACCTCCCTGCGTGCTCAGACCTGCAGGGAGGTTTACTTAGGCGGCCCGCCCAGGTAAATAAATAATCACATCAGCATATTTTACTCTTTTCAAACATACAGACTCTTGGCCACACAACTGTCTTATTTGCATTAGTGGCAGTAATCCAGTGCAGACATGAGGCTTCTCTGTGGCAGTCGTTGAGGCTCAGTCTAGCCTACCTGCACGGCAGTGGGTCTCTTTTTGGGGTCCCACTGCAGCATGTCCCTCATCAGGGCGATGGCCTCATTGCTGGCGTTCGGTATCAGGGTCTTTAGGTGGGTGGGCACACACTGGGGGAAGCGGAAGTTCATCGCAGAAGCTAGTTGGTAGCCCTCTGACCAATCCATCTAATGGAGAAGAATGGATGGTTACACGTGACTATATTCATTCGTAAGACCAAAATAGAGATTTTGCTTCACTTGTATTAATATTTTTGTGACTCAGCTTGAGGTTTAATGTTTAATATTTCTAAGTATACATTCTACTAAACTAGAAACCTCTGTTAAGGCCCAACAGTCCCCTTCTTAAACCACATTTAAATTCACTAGATTCAAATTTCTTATTTGGAGCTACACCAAATTACACAAGCTGTATATTCACCATCTTGTCCTATAACTCCCCTAAACGTGCCTCATTTCTTTTCATCAAGATCCATGAATAACATAAGAAATCAATGAATATCTGGAAAAATGCCTGGAAATGTTAAAGAAAGTGAAAATTCCTGGATCTACCCCCGGATCTGGATCCGCACCAAAATATACTAGGGTGTCTCCTGAGCCATACCGCATCCTTCCACCAAGTGTTTGCACTCCCAGCTCTCTCCATTCAGCCTCTTCTCACCTTTTTGACGGTGCCCAGCACTTGGCAGATCTTAAAGATCTCATCCACTTCACTGTTCCCGGGGAAAAGAGGCCTGAGTGTGTAGAGTTCAGCCATGATGCAGCCCACAGCCCACAGGTCAATAGGAGAGCTGTAGGTAGACGACCTGAGCAGGACCTCTGGAGCACGATACCTTCACAGAGAAAATACAAAACCTAATTCTCAATAGTGCTCAGATAAACAAGCCATAAACAAATATGTATGACCCAAATGAAAGACCCTGTTCATTTGAGCCACATATGAAGGGCCCCCTATACCCAGCTGACGTCCTCCGACCTGCTACAGTTTCACAATGAGACTTATTTCTATGTTAATTGCGCTAACAAACTGTAATAGATGTGTAAATATACTTTTTTTATTTTTATTTTCAATGGCTACTGATGTCTGGAAACTCCTCTCACCATCTGGTTGATACGTAGTCTGTGTAGGGAGGTTTGGAGCGGATCTCTCTGGCCAGTCCAAAATCTGCTATTTTGACCAGCTCTGGACCCATGCACAGCAGATTCTCCGGCTTCATGTCTCGATGGAAGAAGCCTGTACAACAGTTAACAACACGCTTTTAGCCAAATGAGATTACATACACAATTACTCTGTAGAAGCATTTTACACTTTGTGCAAATGATGAGTAAAATTCAGAAAGAACTGGAAAAAAATAGAGGAGCAAGTAAAAAGGTTCTTATTTGTTTGCATGGAACCACAACTGATTTTTGTACTTCACTTTTTTGTATTTAAAGTAACCAGGGCCACATAGTTTCTCCTTAACATTAACCCAGCCATTTAGTTGTGTTTAGTTGTAAATATGGCTGCAACCTCATTTCTACCATCAAGCTCAGGTAAAATGAAAGGTAAACGTCTCTCAATTAATCAAGTTTAAACCTTGAGAAGTTACAAAGTTTGATGTCACAAACAAATATGTTTTGGCCCAGATTTATATAGAATATATCTAAACTCATGCATTAACCTACATTACCTCATAGACATAATCAATAAAACAATATGCCATATTATTAGGAGTCTGTCTGAGGGTTCCGACAGAGTATTAGGGACATATTGGAAGAAATCAGGAAAACCTAAAGTATAACTTAACAAGATGATTCACATTCCTCACTTTAATGAAGGCAACAGGCTGATCCTTTGATCGCCCCCTGTAAAATGACACGTAGCCTAAAATTACGTCTTTATTATTGTAATATTATGACTTTATTCTCGTAATGATTTGTTTGCCCCTTTAAATGTCCCTAATACTCATCGTAGAGAGTCACATTGACTTCTAACTATTACAAAACACAGCATCCAAGCTACAGGTCGAGCTATTTTCTGAGAGAGTGAGAGAGTAAAGCCTCTTACCATGCTTATGTACAAATACCAGCCCAGACAGCACTTGAAACATGATGTTCCTAATTTCATTCTCTGAGAACATCTTATTCTCTCTAGTCGCAGACCAAAGAGATGGAAGAAGAAGAGAGGAAAGACAGATACATGTAAGAAAAGAAGTTAAAAAGGGAGGAAAAGCGCATGCATTTAAACTGGATGTGTGGAAGCATGGGTTGTGCGAGACACTTGCCAGCTTGTTGTGAACGAGTGTGGATTTTATCACTCGCGTAAGAGTTTGAAAACTTCCTACCCAACATATGAGTTATCCACACATCCGTTAGTTAGAGAAACGAAGATCAGAGAGTCAGGATGAATGAGGCAGTTATGGAGGGTTCACAAACTCCAAGATTCTGATCAGCTAATCGCCAATTTGATGAGGCAGGTTGAAAGAATTCCTAATTTGTAGTGAAGTCTTTAATTTTACTCTATAGAACTCTTGATTGAATCTTGCAGTATGCAGCCGCTCCCATGCACGAGGCAAGAGGAGAACACGTACACCTACCATGTTTGTGAATAAACGACAGGCCTTGTAATATCTGAAAGCTTATGTTTCTTATAGCTGACTCGGGGAACAATTTTTTTCTGGAAACAGAAAATGGATATTATTCCAGTTAACCCGCTAATGTGAGCGCCATTAAATAAACATCACTCTGTTTGCTGTTGTGCACAGAGAAGAACTGGTCAAATATGCTGAAAAACAAATCACAAAAAACACATAACTGTCTCCCTGTAAAACCAGAACATACACAAACACACTTGGGTACGTCCAAGCATTAGAGCCCATGGGCGGTTGGAAATCAGCCCATATCTTAGTATCTGAGTTTATGTTTGCAGATATGAAAAAGTTTATTTTACAGAATAAACAATGCACAGGAAGATGTGCATCTATGTTTATATTTTACATTAAAAAATATGTTTTTTCTTTGCTCAAGTTCCATATATTTGGTTGTGTTTGTATTTTCTTTTTATTAATAACGATTTATAGTTGCCAAGTTTATGGATAAACTGTAAAATATATAAGTATATATATATATATACATAAATATCAGCCAATATATTAATATGGAATTTTTTCTACCCCCAATAAAACAGCATCGCCCCTCCAAAATACATCTTGCCAATTTATATATCTATGTCGATATCTATATTGATATCTATACCTATTCTATATATAGAATAAATCACCATCGGCCCCCCATAATACCTCGGTCAGGCTCTACCAAAGATATCGCCATAAAGGGGGATGTTTAGCTTCTTACCTGTCCTTCATAAGCTGGTAGAGGTTCTCCTTCATGTACTCGAAGACAAAGTAGAGGTGATCGTTCTCTCTGATGACCTCCTTCAGTTTCACCACATTTGCATGGTTCAGCTTCTTCAGTGACTGTCGTGACACACCACGGGAGAAGGATGAGAAAAAAGAGTTCTTGCACATGTTTGATACCAAGACTATAATGGATACATCTCACAGATTTGCTCTGCAACGGCGTTGGTCAAGACCCTGAACCGAGCACTTTAAACACCTGTTGCTTTGGTTTGGACTGAACTGAAAAAGTCTGAAGTCTGGAAAAAACAAGTCAGGTGTGAAAGCCCCTGAACGTATCACTGTCCTTACCTTCACTTCTCTTAGGTTCATGCATTCCTCCCATGAATAAAACTTCCTCTTCATCCTATTAAAGACAAAACACAGATGTACAGTATATGCATATGCCAAGAGTAAGAGGTGACGTCAGGATTGCAGGCCGTATAAATTACACCCAACATATGGTCACCGTCTTTGCAAAATTCTTTTGTGTGGCTCTATCAATAATTCAGCTCTTTTGACACGTCTCTGACTTCAGCTTATTTCATATCATGAGCAAACCTCCAACACCTCTGTATTTTGACGTGAAGTGAATTGATGTTTTTAACGTTACACACGCTTCACAGATTAATTTCTGACCCATTGATAACCTCAAAACACACGTTGTGTTGCTAAATACATGAAAACACCACACAACCAGCCGGGATATGGCACATCTTTCACGATAGCTCCCCTCCCTCTAAACTTATTTAAGAGTTACAGAACTTCCAGATATCTATTTTCTACTCTCTGGGCACCTTCCTTCTACAATGTCAGCAACCTGACACACCCCCTTCTACTTTCACTCCCTTTCACGGTCACCACAGGTATTGTCTTGCATGGTAACCGAATGATCAACGGGTGGACACATCTCCCAGGTTTCTCATCTATTATTGAACCCTGCTGCCACGCTGCTGAAACAAAGCCATGAAAGCCGGTTTGTTTGCCTTGGTGATGGCAGGAAACCATTGAAAACCTCCGTCCGGGAAGTCACTTTGAATTTCTTTTCCTGCTATTCATCAAAGACACAATTCATCAAGCAAATACGGGTTTATGAATATTTTGTACATCATCTGCCGAAAAGAACCGTTTTACAAGTCAGCAAATATTAAAGACATTGGTTTAAAAGTTTGTGAGACTTAAAAATAGACTAAAAGATGCTTAAAATGTGTAATAGTGTAGAATTCCCTCAATGAAATTATGAAAACTTAAAAAAAGACTTTATATGCTCTCTTTAGGAGAGTTTGGAAATATTGTCAAATTCAAATAGTCTATTCCTCTTTTAATCTTTCATTACATTTCTCACTTTTTTTTATTGATGATTATTGATGCTTTTAAACAATTTTTCATGAAAACGAGGGGTGCGCTTAATGGACCACGTCTGAATTTAGATTGTTCATCCAACACGACAGTCAGTAGGTTCCCTGATATGTATCACTTTTAAATACGACTTCACTATAACATAAAGCAACTTTTAAAATTAGAGACCAACACAGTAACTGTGAATCATACGATATGGCCAAATATTATATCAAGATAAAAATGTCAGTATCAGTCGATATCAATATTTGTTTTGCATTTACATATGTATCTTTAATCTTTTTCTTTTGCCATTACTTTTAAATGATTTTGTACCATATCATTTGCTGTCATTGATTTTAAACAACATTTTATCAATTTGCTTCTTGTTTTCATTTTGACCACTTGGTGTGCTATACAAACAACATTATTATTGTTATAATTCTCTTGGTAATTGTCACAGTATTTCTTTTAAAGACTGATTATTGCTCCTGAGTGAAGGTTGTGGTTTTAAACTTCTCTTTATCAGCAGAGAATGACAAACACCTAATAAACAGGGAAACTATTTTGAGGTAGATCAATTATGTGTTATGTCTCCTCTCTGATCGATATATTGATATAGTAATCGGATATATACTGGACATTTGTTACATTGTTATTGATGAAAACTATATCCTGATGATTAGTGCGTTTAAAGTTAAATGGTCATCATCCTCACCTCTTGATAGCCACCAGTTCTCCTGACTCGTTGCTTCTCCCCATCAGCACACTGCCATAGGTGCCATCACCCAGCTGCCTCAGGGTGGTGTAGCGATTCATCATCACTACAACACATTTGTTTCAACAGCTTCTTAACTTTCCTGAGGCATGAATCAAGTTATGGAAACACACCACTGGTCCACACATCAAATGTCTTTTTTGCTCACCTGGTCTTCAGGTTCACAACTCATCTTCCAGAAACTGATCCATGGTTGGAAAATCCTGGTGTGGCTCAGTCAACACTGGGCATTTGCAAGTCTTTGGTAAAAAAGGAAGGAACAAATATCATCAGGATCAGACGCGATCATTTGAACTAAATAAAACTGCAGGTATTTTTCTTAACCCAGAAAGCATCTCAAACTCTTTTTTTGTGATCTGAGAACAAATTCAAAGCCAGGACCATTTCTTGTTGTTTTTCTTATGGAGGAGAAGCAGGTGTGTGTCACACTGGTATGAGGCACCAACACGACGACCCAAAGGAGATGACATAGGCAGCCCTGGGCAGATTAGGCCCACAGGGATGTAAATAGGCTGTTACATCACTGTCACTACTTACCGACATGCGCTACCTTCCCCAAGCACCCTGCCCGGCAAGAGGATTTGACTGTTAGCTTGTATAATCGGCCAAATAAATCTCCCTCAGGACTTTTCAAAAAATTCTATGGAAGCAGAAAACGAGCAAATGAGCCGACAGATACCCTCAAAGCAACAAGTCGGAAAAAACGTAACTGGTAATGACCAAACTGCACTGCTGCCCAATGTTCTGTATAACTCTGCAACATGCTAGCCTGGACATTTCAACTTTCATGCAGTCAGATCATATCCATAGCCGTATGCATTCTTACACTGACATTACATAAATACCCTGATAGAATCTATGATAGGTTGAGGACCCCCCCCCCCCCCCCCCCCATCCAATTTATCCCTGTGTTGCAGGGAAGATTGAAAAGAGATGAGTTGTCCAATACATGTTAGTTTCTGCAACAGAAGGCCCATAGAAAGCATTTGGTGGGCCCCCAAAATGTATGTCATGATATTTTAGCTATCAAACATACATCTTGAGTTCTTAGGGTATGATGCTGCATGCATTCAATTCTAATAGCTCCTGCAAAATGTGTGTGCCTCAATGTATCCCATAAAATAGGCATTTAAAATGTCCTCCGGGTATAAAATCTTATATAAAATGGGTTGGTTGTGGGTTTTCGTACTATCAGGGGTCATTTACTGGTGACAAGAGGCAACAATTGAGAGACTGTGACCAATAAATTGATAGAAGACTTTTCCCCTTATCTATCAATTCACTTCTCTGGAGCACGGCAGTTGAAAGGTGGAGCTGTTCATACAGCGTATATCCACTGAGGAGGTGTAGGAGAAAAGTGGGTATTTGTGAAGAAACAAAGGTCAATGGATTAATAGATTGAATGAATTGGTTTCAAATAATAAGTGTAATGATGTTGAAGATTAGGGCGTAGGGATTTGAGTTCCATCTGTGAGCTGTTTTCATGAAACTCTAGTAAGTGCAACCACTCTGCTGTGTTAAGGTTAAAGAAATATAATTGCAGGCGGGTCAGGGGCAGCTAAACAAAGTAAGATCAGTGTTCATTTCACTTGAAAGAAGGAGGTGACCAACAGCTCCCATCGAAAGAGAATGTCCAAACTGAATCTAGCTCTCTGCCTCTTGACGATGAACAAATCAGTTCAGCCAACATTTATGTGAATGTTTAGTTCAAATAAGAAATCGTTTCTCAAACCAACAATACCCTGCTTGATATTCAAGTCTCACTGAGACAATGAGCGAGAAGACAAGTAGAGAGGCTGCTCAGCCCCTCAGCTTTCACATATGGCAATCTGTTGTGGAGGGATTTAAAGGGAATTAAGATATATCCAGGCCACATGACATTAAGAAGCTACTCAAGGTCAATCATATTGTAAGCAAGCGCAGACACTAACCTGTAAGTGACCAGGAAACTGTTCAATGTGATGTGAAACGCGATTACTCACTACACATCGGTATGTTTGCCGATATAGGTTGGTGATTACATTTTAGTTTAAAACATGTTCATTTTCTTAATAGAACTTCTATATATTTGGTTGTATTTGTGTATTCTTTTTATTTATAGTTATTAATAACCACGTTTATGGTTAAACTGTCCTCAATTGTCTCTGCTCCTCCCCCACAACTCACCGGCATCGCCCTTGAGGTATTAACATGTTTTCACCCACGTTTCACCCCAAGTAACGAAACATATCGAGGTCATCAGATTCATATTTAAGGAATTATTACTCAATAAAGTTATATATATTTGGTTGTATTTCCGTTATCTATTTATTTCAACTTGTTAATAATAATGTTTATGGTAAACTGTAAAATCTCAAGCCTTGATTGTATTTCTTTCTCATCATGGTTTGATAACGGCATCCAAGGAATCGTTGACAAGTTTTTTTATCAATAGTATCGGCCAATATATCGGAAATTTGTTTATTCCCTAAGATCGGTATGGATGCCAGGCCCCTAAACATCCATATCTGTCAGACTCAAGTGAATAGCCCACTGAGACTTTGCTTTCCATATCGGCAGAGTTAACACATAGAACTATAACATCAGAATTACGGATATTGTTTTGATGAAGAATATAAAGCAAAACACTTGACAGTTGTACAGTTTAGTTCCTCTAGCCTACCAATAACAACAAGTATGGTTTTCTCACAGGTTGTTTCTCCCCAGTAAGAACTGGGTGTTCAGGGTTAGGGGGTAAGGGGGTTAGGGGAGGTTCAGGTACCGGGAAACATGTCGTCCAGGGGAACACAGTTTGACACAGCACCTTCTTCCTCTCAGTTTTAAACTCACCATTTCAGGGTGTAGTTCCTCGGCTGCTGTCTGTGTCCTCTGAAAGCACCGAGTGTCTTCGGGTCAAATACACACTGTTTAATCCCCACTCGCTGCGTGCGTGAGGGTGTGTGTGCGTGTGTCCGCTCCCTATGGAAACGTACACACAAACACGGGACGCTTCTTTAAGCTGCTAGGTGACCAACGGCGCGTGCGTGCGTGCAGGGGCAATGCTTTGTGGGACTTGTGGTCTTTGGGGTGTCGGCGATCGGTCGAATAAACTACGGAAGTATAAAACTATATAAATATAGTGTATTTGTTAATCCTGTGACTCCAAATAAACTGCCAAACAGATTGAGACAACACAAAGTCTGTTTTTTAATTAACCCTAATATAGAAGATATATAAGTTTTTCATACACCACTCTTTTGCACTATTGTTTGCTAAACATGTCATTTTGCACATTAGTGTCCACTTGCATTACTTGTATTTTTTCTCTAAAACATATACCAACCACTATTTCACATGTATTCATTTTATTGTGAAATTCATATGTATAGAGGTACCATCTTTATATTAGGGTTCATATTGAATCCTACATACACAGCATATATACATGTACACCATTTACGTTTATTTCGATGTCTCCTAATGTGGGCCTAAAATACAGTAAACATCCTCATGCAATCATGCATTTTACTCATTTCTCTACAAATAATATCTACGTCTGCAGTGAAAGGTGTATATTGTGTTTATTATGTACATATTCTATGTATTTTGTATTTTAATTTTATTGCCTATTTTATATCTTATAATTTCACATATTCTCTTGTCTAACTAAATATAACGCTTTTTTTATTTAACAAGTGAATTTTGCCAGCATGAGATCAATACAGTTTATCTTATCTTATATCTTATCTGATCTTATCTTATCTTATCTTATCTTATCTTATCTTATCTTTATCTGGATGTTTCAGACCAACAGTAACCAAGCTGAACAGTTTTTTTCCTCCTGAAAGATGTTGAATTGTATCATGTCTGCAAAAGTAATCAAAGTCTAAATCATAGTTTTCCAGAGACTCACGTTTGGGAGAAGTGAAATACAGTGGAGGGGGTTTGATCTGAAACTCAGTGGTAGTTAAAGTGCTGCACCAGGAGATGGCGCTGCCTTGTTGTGGTTGTCCATCTCAGCCAATGAACAGACTCAGATTGGTCAGCCCACAGGTTCTGATGGAGAGTCACTGAGCCTCTGAATGCTCATGCGCACAATCAAACGTCGACAAGCAACAAAGAGATGGGATTTATGTTTTATTTATTACAGTGTAAAAATAATTTTCTGTTCTATAGAGGAAGAGTCTTTGAGGGTGAGGACTGGTTGCTAACTGGACTAACTGGTTGCTTCTGCTCATGCACGTCCTCTTAATCATCCCACACCAGTTGAAGAGCAACTCACCTTTTACCTGAGAGATTACCCAGACCTGTCTGTTCTGTGTGTGTGTGTGTGTGTGTGTGTGTGTGTGTGTGTGTGTGTGTGTGTGTGTGTGTACCCAGGGGTGGTCTTTGCTCACACACATACGATACAGGTTAAGCCCAAAAGCAGGAGAAGGGGGATAACAAGTGGGATTTCGCTATAAGAGGATTATCCCGGTCGTTTACCACCCGCTGGTCCTGTCAACATGTGCCCGGTTCGCCGTTTGGAGCGTTACGCAGCGCAACAGCGTGCCACAGCCTTACCAGGAACCGGGCGAGGAGAGGACTCAAGCTGGATGTGATTCACACGAGCGTTCACCAGATGTAATACTATTGTGAACTTATATTGTAACGTTCCAATATGCCATATATAGTTGTTTTGCATCTACTGGGAGCGCACGGGAGTCTCACTGGGAGTGCGTCCGCGCCGGCGAGCGGTTTCCTGAGGCGTGGACTGTTGACGGGCCGTTTCTGACATGAAGACGAGACCAGCCGGGATCGGCGATGTCCATGCCGACTGGATGGGTTCGCTCCCCTCCAAGCTCAGTGCCATGCCCCTGAAACACCTCGCCGTGCCAGGTGAGCCCGGAGCGCGTAGAGATGTCCCCTTCTCTCCATCACTGTATGGATAGTGTCACACTGTTAAAGGACAACACAAGAAAAGTGTTGTGAGTGTGTGTTTGTATACTTGTACTTATATCTTATTTGGAGCTGGACCTTAGGGTGTGAGGACATTTGGCTTTTTCAAAGACCTGTTTAGAAATTCAGTTTTGATGGTTAGGGTTATAGGAGTAAGATGTGCATTGTGGTTATAGGTCAAGGTTAGGGTTAGGCATGGATTAGTCACAGTCAATGGGTGAGGGATAAGGGTTCGGTTAGGTTGTCTACAATGGATGCAAAAATCCAAATAAGTATAGCTACCCAAGCCTGTGTGTGTTTGTTTGTGTGATACAGCTTTCAGAACCTTCTCCTCTATAAACCTTGTTGGGACCAATCCTTTGGATCAAATGCTGGTCCTAAAGATGCAAAATATAAAAAGTCTGAGGTCCTGGTTAAGGTTGGGGGTCAGGTATGAATTGAGACTAGGTTACAGTTAGGATTAGATATATATTGCTTGAGGTTAGGGTGTTTGTTTCAGTTTCTCCTTTGCAGCTTTTCAGTCTTTTTATTTTCTTTCTTGCCTTTCCGTCCCATATGTTCTGTCACAGTTTCCCTGAAATGAATCATTTTCCGTTGTCTCTGCTTTTGCTCTGTTCCTTTCCTATTGTATTACCATCATCACCTCTTTTTTAAATAGGATCCCATGATTCTTTCACCTTCTGGGTGGATGTGCATGCTCCCGTGGGCCCAGATCAGAAGGCTTATGTCAAATACCTGGCCACCATGTTCAGCGTCCTAGCCAAGAAAGTCATGGTGAAGTGGTCCATGACACAGGTACTGCTCACAAACCAGCAGGTTGCAGATGATTTGTGAATATACATATCTGGGGCATATTTTAAAAGTTGTCTGTGTGTTTTACAGTCCAGCAGATGTGTTGTGTTTTGTTGCCAGTTGTGGGCCTAACACGCGATTGTGATGTGTATTCCTAGAATCTGACTTTCAAGGAGCAGCTGGACGCTGGAATTCGCTACTTTGATCTCAGGGTCTCCTCCAAACCAGGTGAGCCAGGAAAAGAGATTTACTTCATCCACGGCCTCTTCGGACACAAGGTGAGCAGAGCACACGTTTGCTGACGTTGTCCCTGTTCAAGTGTTTCATATTTCTCTTTGTAAACTTGTCAAAGTACAGTGTTATCTGTCACCGCGTGGGATGGTGTTGGCCTTGAACAGGGATCGAATGTTGTTTATTTACTTTCAAACGTCCCTCCTCTGAAACCAGTCACACCGACATGTGCCTGACCCACACACTGTTTTGTTTCAAGTGGGTCATGAGATGGAACTGTGGGTGTTAAATATTAGATAATAACAACAGCTGAATGCACTATAACAGTTTACAATCATCAAGCCACTTCAGTTGATGCTTTATTACATCTGCCAAGGAGGTTATGTCAATTGTTTGTTTGTTGGTCTGTATGTTAGTAAGCAAGATCATACAAAAACTACGGAGCAGATTTCCACAAAACTTGGTGGAAGGATGTGGAATGGGTCAGGGAAGAACCCATCAAGTTTTGGTGCAGATACATATCAGGGATAGATCCAGTATTTCTTTTTTCCTTAATATTGTGAGATTGGGCATTTTTCAACCTCATCTCCATTTGCTAACGAAATAATTCATGGATCTTAATAGGAAGAAATCCGGCACATTGAGGGACATTTTGAGTGTTTGAAATTTTATGCAGTTTTGGTTTGATGTCACAAACAACATTTCGTCTGTTCTCCCCAAAGGTCAGTGACGGTCTGCTGGAAATCAACTCCTTCCTAAGCAGACACAGGAAAGAGGTGGGAAGAACTTTCGATATGTATGTATTTATAAAATGAAATAAATAAAACACTGATTCGAATATAGTCATGACCAGTGAGAGTTTTGGATGATCAACTGATTGAAGGTAACGTTTGATTGGTTTAGGTCGTGTTCCTGGACTTCAACCATTACTACGCGATGGGCGCAGAGCATCACGTGTACCTCATCAACCTGCTGCGGGAGGTGTTTGGCAACAAGCTTTGTTACAACTGTGTAGTGGAGAGCGTTACTCTGGACTACCTGTGGGAGAAGAAACATCAGGTGAGATCCGGGCGCATCAATGAAAGTAGGTACAACATTATCTTAACATTTCCCAGGAATTTCCGTGTTTAGAAAATTGGGGAAAAATCCCAATAATCATATCATATAAAACTAGTTCTATCTGAATTGGCAGATCTCATAGTGAGATGTAGTGACCATCAATTCAGGACTGTCCCCTGACTGCATGTGTGTGCACTAGCATGCATGAGTGGTTGCAGCAAAAGATTTATGCATGCAGATCTGCAAGTAAAAGCAGTGTGCAGGGGTTTATTGGATGGTGCTTTAAACCCTTGTTAATGTTAATCTGTGCTGCCTCTAACTCTCCTGGGCAGGAATTAGTGGCGAGCATCATCCTATTACCACGCCTTCTTCCATCCAACGCACCTTCTCTCGCCTCACGTCATCGTATTCAACGTTTCTTCAAGTCATTCCTCTACTGTTTTTTCCCTCTCTTTTTCCTCCTCGTACCTCCACTCAGCCCCCAGCTAAACATCCTTCCTTCTTTATTTGACCACTTTACTTCTTACCTCTTGGTTTGCGTGTGCATGTGGTTCCTGCTTTAGATGCAGATAGCGTCGCGTTGCATCTGCATTGTCCCATTCGTGTGTTTCATGCTGATAGCCCGCTATCAGTTAAATCTGGTCCTATGACCCTAATCTGTGATTGACTTAGTTGGCAAAGAAGAGGGAGCTGGAGATGGCAGCCTTCACTTCCTGCTCTGTGTGTCACTGTTCTTACACTGATGTCACAACCCGAATCTAGAGCCATGACAAAATATGAGGAAAACGCTGGATAGTACGTTGTTTATCTAGAAATAAAATGAAATAATTAAGGGTAGGATCCCATGATTAAATTAAAGGGTTATAGATTATCATACATGGAGATTGGTGTTAAGGTTGCAAACGAACATGTATGGGCTCTGATGTGTGTGAAGATGAAACGAGTAAGGAAATTAGAAACACTTTCTCCCGTGCTGTCGTTCAGTGTCTTTCATTTTCTGCTCTTCTCAGGTAATAGTGTTCTACCATCATCCCTCTGGTCAGGGCAACCCCATCATGTGGCCTGGCAACAAGATCCCTGCTCCGTGGGCAAACACCACTGAACCCAACAAGCTCATACAGGTCAGAAAACTACAGTCAGACCCCTGCTATGTGCTAAATTCCTAAAGAAAATAAGTTAAAGCTGGCACCTAACTGCGCAAAGGCCAAACATTCCCTTTAAATTCAATCAACCCACTTTAAATTAACACACTAATAGATATATGTCCCCTAAATATGCCTATACTTTTTTTTGAATGAATTATTCCCCGCAAAATGTCAAAAGCTGAATATACAGCTATCCTGAAAATAATCCAGAATTCTCCCATTAAACTGATGCTGAGACGAGATTTCTTCCATTTTACATTCTCATGTCTGCAGTTCCTGCAAACCACACTGAAGGAAAGAGCCAAACAGGGCTCCTTCCACGTGTCGCAGGCCATCCTCACCCCCAGGGTCAACACTGTGGCCAAGGGCCTGGTCTGGGGGCTCCGTAACTACCTGGTGGAGAGGTCAGTCACCACAAGTCTGGGTCTGTTTATCAGAAAGTGTGACAGAGAGAGGCGTGGTGGACTATTCCAGATGTGTGGAGCTACAAAATTGAACATGTCAACAGCATTGTTGGTTCTGATGCATCGCTTTTACACATAATACATATAATCATATGCAGGGTTGGAAATCTGGCTCTGTTGAACAAATCTGATGTAAAAAAACAACTTGGTGTCATCCTGGACTCTGAATTAGATTTGGCAAGCATCATCAGCAGTGTCATAAAATAAGCTTTTTATCATTTAAGACACATTACAAGAGTGAGACAATATTTTTCACATGAGGAGGACATCTAAGTTTTTTCTTACTTTTTATTGTTTTAACATCTTTAACTGTCCTATTTCATATATTTTGAATCACGCTATGAAAAGTGTTATTATAATTATTGTTATTAATATTATAAATCCGAACCTCACCTAAGAATCTCAAAATCTTCATTTATGAACTCTCATATATGGCCAGGAGGGGGCAGTATAGCAAAAGCTGCATATACCTGCAACTAATAAGAAGTTTGCCAGTCGTGTGCAATGTGTGCAGGCCCTTGGAAAAAAGGTAGAACTTTTGAAAAATGAAGATTTGAAAAACACAATGTCAACAAAAACTTTCTAAGGTTCGACTTCTTAGAACATATACCCTGTCTTCTACATTGATGTAAAGTCGTGTTGTAGCGACACCAGTGTGGGTGTGTGTTTAATTTTAATAAATATTTGAATATTATAAAAATACTCTCCAGGCACATGTGTTTAGATTCTCTGTTACAATATTATATCTCTTCACTGTTTTATCCGATATTTGGGAATAATCTAAAGTCGTCAAACAATAGAGGCTCAAACCATAGACCAAACCATTTCATCTCTTGGAATAGAGATCTTATTTCCTAGACCTACATTTTCACTCATCCAGCTCAAAAAGAGCCCAAGATTTGAGTGGAAATCACGTTGGAAATCCTGACTTGAGTCGATACCCACCAGTGCCTTTAAATCTGAAAGAGACCGCCTGTGGTGCTGGGGTATGTGTGAAGCCCCTGTATGGACGCTGTGGCGAGACAGGAGGTGGCCTAATTTTGCCCTTCCGAGGAAACGGGATTGTTTATCGCCGCTGTACAAACACTCAGGCTTCCTGGTTTTGTTCTGCTGGCGGCTCAAACATAGCAGAGAATTCACAGGGTGTTGGAAGTGATACAGTTACAGTCGTGGCATGTGTGTGTGTGTGTGTGTGTGTGTGTGTGTGTGTGTTTGTGCCAGGAACCAAAAACAGAAAGTGTCCCGGAGACTTGATTTGGAAACAATAGTGGCACAGTCGTCTCCCATTGACAGACACATGCATCACTCCCTTTCTCCCACGTCCCAAGCCGTCAAAATATTTCAAAACCCGATCAACAACTTCATCAAGGAACAACTGACTGTGGATTTCTGCTATTACTCAGTTCCTCTAATGCGGAACTGAGTCATTTCTCATTATACCTGAGAAACCAACTACAGAAACTTCAAAAATTCTAAATCAATAAAATTCACCAATAATCAACTATCAAATCTAATCTAAATCCATCTCTTATTTTTGGTGGCTCTAGGAACCTGCCGACCATCATGTCCTGGGTGGAGGCTCAGAGGCCGGGGAAGGACGGCGTTAACATCATCACCTCAGACTTTGTGGAGCTCACGGACTTCGCCAACATTGTCATCAAACTCAATAACCGGCTGTTGTCCGAACAGGAGTGCAAAGCAAGATGACACATGTTTGAACAGCGGCACTAATGTGTGTGTGACTGCTGGAGCCCTGGGAGCAAGATTCTGTGAAGTTAGTTTTAATGATAATGTATTTTCTTCCATCACTGATTCAAATGAGGATTTCTATCATCAGCTGTCCCTGGCACATTAAAGCAACGCTGTGTAAGTTTTTCTGAGCAACAGCGCCCTCTGCAGTCACAAGTGGTGATGAATTCTGTCGGGCTCCATCAAGCTCTGACTGAGCTGAAACACAACTGAAGGGTGGATGTTACCCATGATCCCCGGCTTCCTGAACCAGAGGAGCAGCTGCTGAAACAAATTCACCAAACTCTTTTTGGAATTCTTCATATTTTCAAAGTACAGTTTGGCATTACACTTAAACTCCCTGGACCTGATTACATATTAAAATACCAAAGGTAAATATTGTTGACATCAATGTCTAAGGAATGTGTGTACACAGTAGAGGTATTGGGATTCGACTGGGACAAATATTCCGTTTACAGGCAGATAATTACATCCATATTTGTCATGTACATGGAGTCTATGAGAGCAAAGGCCTAACGAGATGGCGATGCAATCTGTTTACCTTGTATTCCAAACTCACTAATAATTATACCATAATAACTCTGAGCCCACGAGCAAAGTTGGCTTTTCAACTAGGCTCTTGGTGTTTTTTCCAATAATTAAATCAGCACGAGACAAAATTAGAAGTTGCAATTTTTCCTTTTTTTTGTTTTGTTTCCATGTTTAGCGAAGTGTATCCACTGTGGTTTGTCGATAGAGTTTAACGAGAGATGCAAACGCTGGCATCTTTTTATACGTTCCACAGAATTAAATAAATTACAGGATTTCAGTGGGAAAACCAAATATGTGTGGAACCTGTGCCACAATCCTCATAAAACGTATGCAGCCATATGCACGCGGCAATAAATGGTAACGTTTGTAGTGTTTTTGCTATTTGCGGACATGGAGACACAGAAATAGTCAGTATATGGCCGTGTCCAGCATATGTCAATGTGCGGCACGCTCCATAAAACATTCACGCATCATATAGAAACAATGGGAATGCAGACTGAATTGTTTTGGATCTCTCTCGGTGTGTGTTACTGTGTCTAGTGTGCGTTCATTATGGGCCCGGTGATTACTATGTGGGACATAGACAGGAGTGCAGTGGCAGTCAACCTGCATTGCTGTGGTCAGAGTCGAGGGGAAGACAGAGAGGACAGAAAGAGGACAGCAGAAGAAGATGAAAGTAACTCACAGAGTAGATGCCTTTATTCAGCAGACAGGAAAGAAAGAGTAAACGAAAGGGAAGAAAGAAAAATGACAGAACTCGGATGACTATAGAAAGGGAGAGGGAATGAATTCCCCTGAGTGTCGATCAGTGGGAGGATGCAGAGAGGTTCCTTCAGCAGCACCATCATCTAACGGAGACAATTTTTTAATCTGCCCTACATTACTTCACTCCCTGAGTAATTTGAGTGAAATAGCGTTTCTGTCAAGGCCATGTTGTTTACACAGTTGAGTGTGATCACCAAGCAGTGCAAAGCTAGCACACACACACACACACACACACACACACACACACACACACACACACACACACACACACACACACACACACACACACACACACACACACACACACACACACACACACACACACAGCTAAATAGTGCAGTAATTACACCTACCTTGGCAGGCAAGTGAGAAAGCAGAGGAGTACGCAGCCCCAAGTTATGCAGAGCCTTCTCTCTCTCTCTCTCTCTCTCTCTCTCTCTCTCTCTCTCTCTCTCTCTCTCTCTCTCTCGTTTTTAATGAGTTAATTATTGATATAAATACAGAGTGAAACGTCATGATGCCGCTGCTCCATCGATCCACCGATCGCTAATGTGCAGACTCTAGCTCCAAGTGATGTCACCGGCGCAAGATGGCAACGTGCGTATTGGGGATAGTGGGAGGAAATGACACGTTGCCATCTTTATTTACAACCTATTGTTCAGACTCTTTGGCTGCAAAACCAGGGGTCAGTCGGAGTCTTGCTCTCAGTTTGGATCAAAGTGTCCTCAAACTAGTTTGCAACAATACCCTCAATAACCCTCCATTTACCTCTGTGGTCAGTGTTTAGAGTGTTGAAAACCCATTTTTATTAAGGGTAGATTGATGGGCAGTTTACTAACTTCAAATCAAATCTATAACACAACGGAGTGTGTTAAAAGTGAAGAGTCTGAAGACTTTCTGAAGCCACTGTACATCAACACAAGTGATGTCAGTGAGCGGAGCCAACCAGGCCATTAACATAAATTACACACAGATTTATTAGTGCTCTCTTTTAGACCACGATGACTGCAGTATTGAAACAAGTTAAAAACAAATGGTAATGCTCAGTATCTTATGTCATGTCCTGAATCTCGCACAGAGGCAGAGGGAAGAAACAGAAAGACCTCACTTCCTCCTAAGCCACTAACAATGTCAATTTCATCCAATTATCTGTACTGGAGATGTTGTTTAAAAACAAGCAGTTTGAATAGTTCCACCCACACAAATGCTCAAAGCCGTACACCAATGACGTGATAAAGGCTATAATTCAATAATAATTTGTTTTCAATAATTCAATTTGTACTGGTACTTCAAAGTAACATGTGGATGTTAAGTGGTGCAGCAACTGTTTCATGCAGGATGGACTGCACTGGAAAAATAACTTCACGTGAAAAGGAATGTAGGCCTTTAAGTAATGGCTATTAAAAACCTGTTCAAAACCTAAGCTGGAGGATTTATCTGAATGAAACTGGTCTTTCATGGCGGAGTCTCCTAACGACGGGTAGAATCCTTCTCCAAACAGCTCCAGAGTCTGTGCTCGGCCTCCTGGGATCACATGGGAGCTGAGGAATTGACTCGGGAATGCTGTCGAGCCCACGGGCGCTTGGATGATGTCACTGAGAAAGCGCACCATGCTCTCATGCCAGCGAGCATCCATGGAGGCCAAATAGCTCCTGGAGACACTTGACAAGAAATACATCAAAAGGAACTGCAAGAGTTTTATCCTGATAACTTGAAGCTGTTCCCAATTTAAGACTTTTGGCTCCTGTCTACATTGAGTTTACGCCTAAAATGGGCAAAAATAAGGGGAGCGCACCAAACAGAAGCAAATTTGAGAGGTTTCTACTTCCTCACCAATTAGACTTTTTGATGACATAACGTCTCCTGATTTCCTCTGTTGCTCCTGTCATAATGACTACAGCCACCAGAGGGCTCTGTCACTTGAATATAAATGTTAGGTTTTTTTTGCGGAATTGGCTGAAAAGACATGAACCTCTTCCACCTGAAATCACCCATTCTGATACAGGCCTAGTGGCAAACCTGCATGATGTCTTAAGGCGAAGCATGACTGTACATGTAGCTGAGATTTTTCAGATGGTGCACATAACTTAAAAAGGAGCAAAGGGTGTGTGTGTGTGTGTGTGTCTGTGTGTCAGGTGTTGTGTGTAAAATGCAATATGTGTTGTCAGGGAGGATATGTGGCTCTTTTTTATAGGATCATTTTTATTTTATATTTTATCTTTAACATTCTGATTCTCATAGTCTATATAACTGTTATTTTGAGGAAAGCTAGTGAACTAGGCTCATGAACTCAATGTCCTCCTGGATAAATGTGCATTCTTGTCAGAGGTGTGCTGACGTTGGGTCTGTCTTGAGGTACGTTGTGGGATTCGATCATATATTTAACTTCCCCTGTTTCATTATGAAGAGTTTTGCATTGTGAGATGGGCGTCCCTCACTACAGGTCTTTCACCAGGAGAACACACCCACTAGTATGTTCGGTCAGTGGCGGATCTAGGATTTTTCTAAATCGGAAGCCATAAAGGGGCCACAATTTACACAGAGGGGGCCAATTCTGTGTCAACGTCCATGCACACTTCCTGATTCAGTAACGTGCACAATTGTAGTCATTCCTTGTTTCCTGTTAGCGCTACAGCTTTGACCAAAGCCTCATCATTGAACATATTTTGAAAATTGTTCCTTGTTGTGTAACTGTCACATGTATTGCTAGCTAAAGAATACCAACAGGACACGGACACTTCATTTATAATTCAGAAACTGGAGTTTTTGAAAATCTTTACTTTGAAAGGTGTAAAAAATCTCTATTTAGTGACTTAAAACGTTTAAAGGTTAGTTTTATAGCAAAATATCTGCTTCAGTGTAGACAGGGTATAAGTGACTGTACCTTAAGACTGGACTGTGTTGTGAGAAAAGCCGACTGGTCTGCATTCCTGTTGTAATATCATTAGTTAAAAATGCGTCTTATCATTGTTTCTTATCATTGCTGCCAAGTAGTTCTGAAAGAATGCTCTCTCTCTCTCTCTCTCTCTCTCTCTCTCTCTCTCTCTCCCCCTTTCTTTGTCACTCTTTATTTCCCCCCTCGCTCTCCCCTTGTCTCCACCTCTTAAGGCTTCTCCCTTTGAAGCAGTCAGAATGAGAGGTCAAGTGTAGGTGCTCTGTTAACACCTGCACCTTATTCTTTGTGTGTGTGGGTGTGTGTGTGTGCGTGTGTGTAAGTGAGAGAGAGAGAGAGAGAGAGAGAGAGAGAGAGAGAGAGAGAGGGAGAGAGAGACTCCCTCCCTCCCCTTGTTCCCTCTCCTGCTCAACTTTCCAGCTGTTGTTGCATTCCTCTACACGTCGCAATTGGCAGGGGCCGCCGGCTTTTTCACGTTTGTGTGTGTTATGTTTGAAGTGTGTGTTCGTGTCAGGGAGCCCGGAGCTGCGGTCTCTCCCCATAGGCATCCAGAGGTGGCTCATTGGGAATGTGTGTGTGCTGTCAAGCAGAGACCGTGATCACCAAAGGGGAGAAGTGAGGGAATATTTGTATCTGGAGTTCTTGTCAGGCGACATAATCCTGGATCTGGGAGCTGCTGCTGCGTAACCATGACAGAGGTGGCCAGTCCTGCTTCAATAATGGTGAGCTCATTTCTTCCACTGTGTGTGACTCTCATTGGGCTAATGAGGCTCAATTTGATTTGCAGATTTTCTTCATAGGAAATGAAACACAGGAGAAGTTTTGTTTCTTTCTTATGTTGACATTGGAATCACGTAGATTATTCATTATATGATCATATTTTATTTCAATATTGATCTTGATTACGAAAATTTATGGCATATTAAAGGACCCTCAACAGCCAATCAGAGCAGTGTTTTGACTGATGATGAATGGTTTACAGGATATTTTATATTGGTGTTTGAGTCAGAGAAATCCTTCCTCCATATGTGATATTCAGGCACAAGCTTAGGCTGATGATATAAACACAGTATCACAGAGGAAGAATGTGCATGATGTGTGAGTGCGTGTGGAGCAGAGTACCTCAGGTCAATCTGTGCATCTATAGTGTGGCTCTTGATGTAGTATCATTAGGCTAAGTCCTCAGCTACAAGTTTAAAAATTCATATGTGGCTTTATAAAAGCACTTCTCCATCAGAATGCTCAGCATATGTTGAACCTGTCAAGTTGGCTCTGGCCAGGATGAGGAAATCAGCTTGACAAGACTTTTCCATCATAAGGACTATTACTAACTCCAAGCCTGATAAACATCTGGTATGTGGTATGTGTGCAAATATGCATGTACATGTACATATAAATCTATACAGATGCTACAGCACTAAAATGAATCTTTCAACCTCGCAGCAGTGAATGTATATTTCTACCCTTAATTTTTCGCCGAGGGGTTGTATGGGAGTAACTTAAATGTCCAAATCAGTGGACGTGATGACGTTTCTAACACCCGATGGATGCAAAACTAAGACAACTAAATGAATACGAATATCTCAGGATGAAAAAGACATCATACAAGGAGAAGACAAAGACAGACAATGAGATTAAAGGGCTCTTGGGGATGAGGACCGACGCTGGTGTCAATGCGGAACTTAAAACTAAACAAATTGCATATTACTTTTTTAGTCTGAGTAAAAGTTGATGTCTGAAAGTTGGTTCAGTTTCATTTTTGTGGAAAAGGATCACATTTCCCTTCATCCCTGGATTCTCTACTCTGTGATTTCATTCATCTTTTTTTTTGTCCCAGTCTCCCCTTCACGCTCTGTTTGTCTCTCTTCTTATCTCACATTCCTCTTTTCTTTTCTATCCATCGTTTCATTTCACCATGTGAGCCATTAGCACTAATGTGGGTCATGTGTCCCTCCAGAACTTCACTGTTCCTCCACTTGTGGACATTTTCAAAGACACACACACTCAGTACATATTTAATTTAGATTTCCTCCTACTCTGAGTCATCTGCAGCAACAATGGACTTTGATTCCTGTGAGGACTTTGCCTTTTGTTAAATGAAAGAAATGTGTGGGAGAGTTTGAATTTGGTTTTAACAATGCTGGCTAGTATTTGTGTTTGGCAGGAGTTGAATGTCAGGTTGTGTTAATCGGTTTGAGTTTACACCAAACATAAACGCACACACAATGTATGTTTGGTGTAAAAAAAAAGGTATTCTGACCCTTTCACTTTTTCACTTTCTGTTGTGTTGAAATGTTTAAACTCGTGTCCAGATCAGTGTACATGCAGCACCCCATAATGACAAAGCTAAAGCTGTAATTTTAGACATTTTTTAACAAATGTTTTTAAAGGAAACTAGAATTACCACCTCTGCCAACCCGTCAAGCTGCAGGAAATATGGTCAACATTTTCTTCTCCTGAGTTATGGCATTGAACAAGAAATGTATTTTTGCAGAACATTATAATGTCAGGGTGGCTTGGTGTTGTAGTGGTTAGCATTGCTGCATCAGAGCAAGGTTCGAATCCCGGCTTGGCTGCACATTCTCCCTGTGTGTGCGTGGGTTTTCTCCCGCCACAGCCCATAGACGTTAGGGGTTAGGTTAATTGAAGACTCTGGATTGTCCGGTGGTGTGAATGTGAGCGTGAATGGTTGTTTATCTCTGTATGTTGGCCCTGCATCTAGTGGTCGGGACCTCAGAGTGTGTCAAAGGTTCACCTTCCAACTGGACAATGACCCTAAACACACAGCCATGACACGACAGGACTGGTTGAAAGACAGCTCTTTGAATGTCCTTGAGTGGCCGAGCCGGAGAGATGACTTGAAACCAATCAAACACCTCTGGAGAGACCTTGAATTGCCCGAGCTCCACTGACGGACAGCTCAAGAACATCTGCAGAGAAGATAATCTCCAAATCCAGATGTGCAATGCTTGTCGCGTCATACCCAGAAAGAGTTGAGGCTGTAATTTCTGCAGACGGTGCTTCAACAAGGTCCTGGGTAAAGGATCTGAGTACCTTTATCAAGTGATATTTCAGGGTTTTCTTTTTAACACATTTTTCGCTTTGCACTCATGGGGTATTGACTGTAGGTTGAATAACCGATTTAAATGATTTTAGCAGAAGGCGACATAAAATGTGAAAAAAGTCAACAGGTCTGAATACTTTATGAATAAACTAAAAGTGTCCTGTGGAATCAGGGACTGAGAAGTACAGTGTTTTATAATCTGAGTTTTTTTAAGGGGCTGTCATCTATGTCGCGTGTGCCTGAATGACTCGGGCTCATATTAAACTAATTAAAGTCCTGTTGAAGCTGATTTAGCCACGTGAGTTGCTCCATACAAGGTCGCCTGAGACGACTCCATATTAACCAGCATCTGTGATACAATACTGGCTTTGTCAGGTGGGAGGAGGAGAGGGTGACACTGGAATGTGAGGGGAGGGGATGTCAGTGAGGAACAGAGAGATGGAGAGAGGGGGAGATAAAAACAGAGAGAGAAGCCAGGCACAGAAACGAGCAAAACAGATTAAACACAGGCAATACTCGTAAATATATATGAGACTGAGAGCAAAAGAAGAAGAGGAGGACTTGTTTTGGCTTTGTATCAAAGGAAATAAAGTTAGGAAGACAGAAGGAAGGAGGAGATCCTGTAATAACCAGGTGACGCCATCCACTCATATTTTAAAGAGCAGCTGAAGAGTTGTGGAAATGAAGGCATACAGGATTATACCACATGTATAACACCCAAGCGTGTGCATAAGCACTACTCAACACAGGCACATTATTTTCCCTGATACTCTGCAAGCAGTACAAACAACTTCACATTTATTTACACGACCAGCAATCTTTTGTTTTCTGACCTTGTTTGATTCATTTCATCAGCAGTTGGCCTTGTTTCGAATAGATGGAAAACAATGCATTTGATTTTAAATAAAACACTCGTGTCTCTACACTTATCATTTATTATTCATTCATTTATTCTCCTGTTTACCTACAATATTTTGCTAAGCCATAACACAAACATGTTTTTTTCACCAAATAGACTCAACAATGTCTACATACCAACAACTCCTATTTTCCTCTTCTGATCCTGTCATTATGACTGCAGCCACTAGAGGGCTTTGTCATTTGAACCTTAATGTCCTTTTATTGCATATTCCGGCTCATGTCCATCATCTTGAAGAGGCGCCTGCTTCAAAAGACCCTCGAGCCTCAGGCCACTGTGAGCCCCTTTAATAACGCGGCCAGATGCAGTGAAGAAGCAGATGGCCAACATCAGATATCTGCCTTGAAGTAGAAAATACTGATGACTTGCCTGTTGCATAATCGTCTGTGCTTTCTGCTTTTGAAATTGTTGGTGTGGGAACCCATATTCCAAAGGCAAATTCATGCAGAGACCAAAAAATGCTAAAGTTCCTATTTTGAGTCGCCCATATTGCAGATTTTACTTAAGAGCTTACAACCAAAAAGGCATACATGTATGCAAAGGACTCTATGATGACAACTAGTGCTCAATATTCAAAATCAGTGACATTAACAATGGTGATGAAAATGGCACTGAGATGTGGTCATGAGAGTGCAGACTGCATTACAACCAGAAAGCAGAAATAATGCAGAAGGAAAACAAAACAGGAGGAAAAGACCAAACAGATGGAGAGGAAATACAGAGGAAATAGAGGTAGTAGACAGAGGGATGAAAGCAGAGGATGAAGAAGTAGTAGCCCGGGATTGCAGGGTCTTTCCCTTCTGGCTTCACGGATTCGCTCCCTGTCTTTCATCACTTTCCCTTTTTTTTCATTAGTTCATGTATCTCTCTGTCTCCAGATGCAGGTTAAACACAGCATTTTTGAGGGCGACTCAGCTGTTCCGCAGATGGGATCAAAGAGAGTTTGTGGGTGCATGCACCGTCTCGACTGCAGATTAAAAAAATGTTTTTGTATTTTCAAAGTTATTTCAGCCAGTCTTCAATTATTTAAAGGGCGAGTTCTGAAGTACACCAGATTTAGGATTACAGGTGTTTAAAGTATGAAATCGGGGCCCAAGATTTTTTCCATAAATGGAAAAACATACTGTTAGATATTGTCAAAGTCTTTTGTATGATTCAGGAGTTAGTCTTTTTACTCTGTTTACTACTGATTACATGTTTTTTAAGCGTGCTTATTTTTCCCATATTGCATTGTGACAGAAAATGGGGGGCACAAGAGTGTGAGAGAGTTTTAAACATCAAGTTAGAAGTTGAAGTAGAAGTCAAAGTGCATGTCACATCATTAAAAAGAAAAAAGTTATTTGTTATAAGTTAGTTATTTGATGCTATAAAAATGAGGTAACAAGTCATGATTGACAGCTGAGACTGACTCACGATTGTTTGAGCGCACATTTCGGCGGGACCTTGATCCCATTGCTCCATCCCTGATCCCTACTGTGCACACTCTGGCTAACTAAAATGATAGAAAAAAATTATTTGACATTTACTTTGACATTTTAGTTTGGTCAGTGTCCTATCCACGAACATGGAGGAGGCAGTGCCTATGACCTCTACGACAGGTGAGCGGGTGAGCAGGACACATTGTCCTCACTTTTGGGGAGCAGTCATGTCGTCCATCTTTATGTACAGTCTGTGGTTAAGAGTGAAACAGAACACGTAAACCATGTTAAAGCCAAAACAATGAGCTGAAAGAGGCTAACAAGGTGTGTAGATCTCCAGGAAACAGCAGAGTTGACTGATAGTGGTCTGTGGGTTCACTCTTATTTTTATCAATATTGTTTTGTTGTTTAACGCTTTATGCCCACATTTACCCCAACCAGCCAGTAGTCCAAAGGCCCTGATAGCATCAGATTTGGTGTTTGGATCTAAGAACCTAAGGAGAACTCAAGGATGCCAGAGCCAGAATCCGGAAATCGAGGAGGGGGTGGGTTGACATACTTCACTGCTTTACTTTGCTAGAGCACAACAAGGCCAGGGAGATGTGTCCTGACCTGCCCAGACCGAAGCTCACCTGGTGAGAAGAAGAAAGAGAACGACAGAGACACAAAGTTTGGGAACAATAGAGTAAAGAGAGGAGACGAGGGGGAGAGTCGAGGAACCCGTCCGGAAAGGACGTACAGGAAGGAAAGAATTGGGAGGAGAGAAAGAGGAGGAAAGAGCTTTGTCACTGTTTTTCACAACAGTCTTCCTTGAACTTTGTGATTTGACTTTAACCTCGATTTCTCATCTGGACTTCGTAACTCTTGTCGAGCTGATGTTGCCATCATACATTAGTGTGTTTGCTTTGTCTACACCAGAGAGGAAAAAAGAAAAAAACTCAGTGGAATGTTGGGCCTCATATCTTCATGCGATAACAAAAAGAGCTGATGCGTGACCGTATTTGTGGATGTTTGTGTGTCTGAGTGTGTACGTGTGGGTATAAGAGCTATAAGGGTGGTGTGTGTGTGTGTGTGTGTGTTTGAAGGCAATAAGGGTGTCAAGGCAGCAAAAGGAAGTGAACTCAGAAAGGAAGCTGGCACTGAATTAGAGGAAGTGCAATGGAGCTGACTTTAATTTGTGCTTCCTCTGCTGGTGATTGGAGGAAAGAACGGGAAGGAGGGGAGAGTGACAGTAGAACGGCCAGAGGATGGGGCAAGGAGAGAGGGAGAATAAAGAAGACGAGACAAACAGTCGAAGAAATAGAGTAGTAATTAAGCATCAGGAAGAAAAAAAAAAATAAGAATGGTAAAAAAAAAATGGTGGTGAGGACAACAAGGAGAAGGAAGAGGGAAGGAAGAGATGACAGAGGGTAGTCAGGGAGATGTGGTTGGGGGTGGTTTCCTGTAAGCAGCAATCATCTGTGCTGTGGTGAGAAGCTTTGAATGGGTGAAGCACTATGTTTGTTAACAGCATTGGAGTCACCATGCAGGGGGGGGGGGGGGGAGACCAGTTTTGTTTCAATGTAAATATGTATAAAACCAAACCAGTCGTTCCCTGACCTTAACTAAGTGCTGTGAGGGCTTTCACATAACCACACAGCAAGATGAATTATGCTGACGTCACTACAAATAGATATTGTGCTGAAAGATCAGATAAAACCAAATCCGTTGACTATGAACGTTCAATAACTGAAGCAAAGGTTTATCTCCTCATGACCATGAATTGGCTAACATAATGTCCCTGTTAATTTATGACATATTGGCCATGACAACTTGAAATTTGAACTTTGGCACAAAAGGGAAGCCAATGGAGTAAGGGTTCATCCTCTGGGGAGCAGGAGGTGGTGTTTTCATTACTGTTTGTTTCTCTTTTTGTCAAACTTTTTGCAGGATTACGTAAAAATTGCTCTGCCGAAACTTGGTGAAATGGTGCGATGTGGGCCAATGAAGAATTGATTCATTTTCGGAGTGGATTTCTACTTCCAGGGATTTTTTTTCTCACTTTCTTTAACATGAGAAAAACAAGTTTTTTTCATTGTGTGAATTGCTCATGAAAAATAAGAACACTCAGTAGAGTGCATACCTCTGCCAAGGATAGATATCAGTTCCCTAAATGTGCCTGATCTTATTCATCAAGATTCATGACTTATTCCTTGGGAAAATAGAGAAATAGTTTAAAACGCCCTATCTCACATTATAAAGAAAGTGAAAAGAAATATTGGATCTGCACCAAAATTAATTTGTTCTTTCCTGATCCATAGCACATCCTTCCAAGTTTTGTGGAAATCCGTTCACTTGTGTTTGTGTGATCTGACAGTAACATATCTTCCTTGGCAGTGAAAATGCAGAGATACAAAAAATATAAACAGGTTAAATTAGTTTTCGATCCAGATAATGATCCAGATATCTTGTTTTAAAACATGTACGTGATAACATGGTGATAAAGTGGCCAATAAGCCTTGGAGGAGGTATGTGCTCTCAGAGTGACTATCTGTGTTTTCATGGAACATTTCTACCAGTTCTTCCCAATACAAGCCTGTGTTGTTGTGTGTGTTTGTAATTTTGCTCTCCAGTGGGTTTTTTTCCCTGGAAGACTTTCACACAGGGAGTTCCTCTCATGTGGGAACCCAACATGCCACTCATAGTTTTTCTTCTTTGAGTTTATAAGTAAGTGTAGCTATGTATGGGTATAAACATCAGATGTGTACAACTTACTCTTTACTCTATTGCTTTGCTTTCACATAGGAAATATTTGTGTCCTTACATGAGTGTGTAAACTTTTGACCTTTTCAACAAGAAAACTTCACATGATTTGCTTTTTTGCTGCAGGACTCTGAGAGGATGTTCCAACCGGAGTCAGATCAGATGTCTCCAGTTAAATCGAAGGTAAGACAATACACACAAATACATTTGTTGGGTCATTAATGAACAAATAATGGATTATATTACATATAAGGTTTCTGAATAAACAAAATGGATCTTTCCTCTCTGACTGATTCTTGCAGTCTCCAAACCTGGACCTGATCGACACGGGGAAGGGGCTGAAGGTCCAGACAGCGACGCCTCATCTCGTTAGCTTGGGCAGCGGGAGGCTGAGTGTGGCCATTACGCTGCTGCCGCTGAAAGAAGGTAATGCACATGCTGCATAGACATGGAAGGATTACACTCACTCCCACCTGTCAGATCTTCCTCCTTATTCCTCCCTAGTTGTTTTCTTTCACTGCCCTTCCTTCTTTGCTTTTCCCTTTTTTTCCATGGTTTCTGGAGACGTGTGCTGGGAGTGGTTCAATAATTGAAAGTGTTACTCTATCCTAGGTCATAATAAAGCCACACAGGAGGACTGAAACCCATACTTATACAAATTACTGCATAAACATCCCTGGTTATTTCCGTTTATTTTTATTGGGGAAAGAGAATTATCCCACTCTTGTGCTACTGCACAGCCTGAACTCACAGTTTACCATAAAAGTGATGACAACAACCCAACGGTTTTAAAACAGTGATGACTCACACTGCACGGTTCAATGGAAGTGATTTATACAAAGAGTGAAATCCCCTTCTTCCAATCACCTGAAAGACTGAGATCCAGTGTATCATGTTTTATCATTATTATGCATTATGTTTTCAGGTTGTCCATCCATCCCATTTTTGAACACAATATCTCAAGAACACCTATCGGGAATTTCATCAAATTTAGTACAAATGATCTGTTGGACTTGAGGATGAACTGATTAGATTTTGGTGGTCATGAAGTCAAAGGTCAAGGTCAAAGTGACCTCACAAACCCCTTTTTTTACCTTGTGAACACGCTATCTTCAGAACGCCTTGAGTGGATGCTTTCAAATTCGGCAAATAGGTTCATTTCTACTCACAGATTAACTGATCAGATTTTGGTGGTCAAGGGTCAAAGGTCAAGGTCACAGTTGCTTCACAAAATATGTCTCTTGGCCTCTTGAACATATGTCAAGAGAATTTCTTCAAATTTGGACCAGTTCTGGACTCAAGGATTATCTGATTAAACTTCTGTGGTCTTAGATCATATGAGTGTGGAAAAAAATTAATGCAGACTGAAACTGCACTGGTTTAACACAACCACAGGGCACTAATTCTAGTGCATCCTGAAAATACAGGCATTACGTACACACACAGACACACATTCTCAGCACCAGCTTCTAAATGGATTTTAACACGTTCAGATGGTAGAGCTGTAGTCACAATGACGAAGTACGACAGTAACTGTTGGCTTTAGCGATTGCAAGAGTGATTTCAGCCACAGTATATTTAACAGGATAAATGGAACAAATACAGTACAAAGGTCGATTGCAATGGCAGAGTCAGCATTGTGACATTTTCATTTTCTACTTTTTCATTGTTGTATAAGCCTTGCCACACATTTTCTCCCTTCTTGGTGCGTCCTTCCATTTCACTGAGGCATGCCAACAATGTGAACAAGCCATTTGAGGACAAATGGGGGTCTATTTTTCTCCACAATGTGTCTACTGAGGAAGAAGAATAATCAGTTCCAATTCATAGTGTAGTAGTGCCTCTTTAATTGCTGGCATACACTATAGTTTAGTTTTTTAACTGAGATGGAAAAAGATGCTGTCCATGAGTGTTTGGTTCAAATGGTGTCTTGTTCACCATCAAGCCTGATTTAATTTCTATGTTGCTGATATTTTTACTCAAATGATGATCACGTGTATTTATTGATGTTGCAGGGGTGACTCGCATCGGCCGGGAAGATGCTCCAGTTCCTCAGGATATCACCATCCAGGGGCAGGGCATCGAGGCGGAGCACTGCCTCATCTTCAACGAAGGTTTGTCTCATTTCACTTTCTCTCAATAGAATTTCTAACACTGGTCGGCCTCTGAATGTGTACTAGATTTGCTGAACCTAGTTTACATTGATACAGCACATTGCAAAGCGTGCATGGGCCATTGACCCCAAGGCATTTTATCTTTTTTATTGTGTATTCCTAACATCTTACTTTTGTTGAAACTATTAAATGTACTGAAAAAGAATTGTGCCTGTGAAGTGAGATTACAATTTATGAAAAGAGGATTAATTATTGTTAGAAATCTGCAACAGAACTTACCGCAGCACACTTGCACAACTCTGAAGGGTCTGATCTTTTAAGAAAGATAATCTTTCAAATGAGATTTAATGAACTATTTAGCTAGCTAGATAACTGTCTGTAAGCACACTGTCTTGTGTAGGAGTGAGGGAGAGTTTGTTTTTTTACTGCTGCTGTTAGACTCTTCAATCATCTCTGCTCCGTGCGGACCACATGCACCTTATATATACCTAACTCAGGTTTTCAACTAATTTAACAGTGCAATAATTATTTTCTATCCGTGCAATTTCAATAACATGTGTGTGCAATCTTATATTTTCTTATCTTATAAAGTGTTTGAAAGTGATTACTCTTAATTCAGTTGCTATTTCTCTGTGGCACATTGTCTTTAATTGTTTCCGATTAAAAGGGTTTTAATGACAATGGTTTTGTGTGTGGTAGGATAGGAATGAAAATTGATAGTGTGATAGTTATAGGAGTAAATTTAAACGTGCCCTTCAAATTTTGAAAGTGTGTTTAAAGCTGAGCCTCTTCTCATATCCAATACAACAGGAGGGGTGGTGACCCTGGACCCCTGTGGTCACCTCTGCAGTTTGGATGGAGTCCAGGTTACTGCGCCTACGCCACTGACACAGGGTGAGAGCTTCAGTGTACAAGCTTTGAAATATTGCCACCTACTGGTCAATAGCAGTAAAGAGGTGGGCTGAAGTTGATTTAATTGCATCAGAAGTGTATATACTGTACTTCCAGTGTGTGTGTGTGTGTGTGTGTGTGTGTGTGTCTGTGTCTGTGTGTGTCTGTGTGTGTGTGTGTGAGAGACAGAGAGTGGGGTTGGTTTGTGGTTTGGGTAATGTGCATTCCCTAAAGCCTGAGTCATGTACGTGCACAGTTGACGTTACACTGACATTCTGCAACAACAAGTATATTTATGCAGGGTGTGTGCGTGCGTGCACATAAATGTATGGGCCCATGTGTGTGTTTCTCCCAAACCAATGTGTATGTGTGTTGCAGGTGGTGTACGTGCACCTCTGGTTTGGTTTAAATTTTGTAGTGATTTACAAAAGTGAGCTGCTACAATGAGTCATAGCTTCCAGAAACTGCAGAGGATGCACTCTTCAACTTTACATTAGACTGCAGAAAACAACATACACACACACAGAGAGAGAGAGAGAGAGAGAGAGAGAGAAAGAGAGAAGCCTCCCACATTCTCTTCTCCTATCTTTCTCCAGCCCTGCCCACGTGCCTGTGTCTGATTATCCTCTGCCTGTATCTTGATTAGTTCATCCCCTCAGTCTGTCTTCTCTCTTCTTCTCTCTTCCCCCAACGTCCCAGGATTTTTGCAGCTGAAGAGCACATTCAGTTTCACGGTGTTTTGCCGTCTGTGACACTTTCCACTCTCCTTCCCTTCTTCCTACTTTCACTTTTGTACTTCACAGACACGTTTTTTGCATTACACCAGCTTTTTGTTTCCCTGCGTGTCCATCCTTCCAATTTGCACTTTTCTCCTTTTCACTGTGCCCTGTGTGGCCTGCCCTGTTTTGGGTTAAATATTGACAGGCCTATTTATCCTCCCAGCGTGCCTGGCCGATTCAAATATTGACATCGTGTCGGTGTGTCCACACACAGAAGGCCGGGGTATTGTGAAGAAGCAGGAGCGGGGAGGGGATGGTTTGAAAACGAAAGGATGGAGGAAGGGAAAAAAGGGGTTAAAAAAAGGGCATGGTTTGGAAAATCATGCAGCAAGTGAGAGAGAGAGAGAGTGAAAGAGAGAGAGGGTGCGCTCTAGTTTGAGTTACTCCAACCACACACATACACACACACACACACACACACACACACACACACACACTCTTACACAGAGTCTGGAGATGATTAGCTTTGTTTAGGAATTGATCTACTCTGTACTTGGGACTCGACCTGGAATCTCATCAGCTTCACTACTAACTCGCTGGATCAGCTGGAGATTCCTGCCTCACAGCAAGAACATTCCCGGGTCGAATCCCAGTTTGGCCGCGGTCTTTCTATGTCTTGAGTCGCCCAATGTCTGCCGGGATTAGTTCCAGCTCCTCCTGCAGCCCTCAGAGCATTAGCAGTATAGATAATGAATGGATGTTCAAATGTTTAGAATAGTTACAGTAAGAATAATAGCAGTGTTTCTTAACAGTCTAGTAGCCTTTATATATGCACAGTTTTTCCAATGGGGATTTAGTTTTCTCAAGGAAGCAGGTCTATTATATTTTGCTGTCAATATGTTAAACTCTGGAGTAAGAAAGAAGACTGAATACTTAGGACCTAAATACTTCAGGGAGGTTAGTCTTAAATATTATAGATTATATTACTACATGATCAAACCACTGTGAGGCATATGAGAGGGCGGTGCAATCGTTCAACACTTAAAATTCTTCATTTTGCGTTTATAATTCGTTAGTATTCCAAGAATTTTGGGGGCCTGGACCCCAATCTCACCCATGTTAAATCCGCCTCTGCTTGTACTAGAGCATAATATGTTCACACAGCATGACAGACACAGAAATGATGTCAATTAAAAATCACTGTGGGCCAATAACTGCACTGACAAACAAGCAGTGTTACTAATACAGGCCTCATTAATTCTGCTTTTATTTCTGTACACATGTCAGCAGGGTTTTAGGAGCCTATAAAACCCAATCTCCCAGCAATCACACCAGTCTGGAGCGAATGCAAATCTAGCTGCTGAATTAAATGCAACTACTCTTAACAGCCACTCCGCCCCCCCCCGTCAGTCTCCACGCACACATGCACCGTCTGCACACCGTCTGGGTCCATGTCTCGGTTGCAAATCACAAATTGTCTAAATGAAACACGAGTAGCACAAACCCCTGACTTGGGGCTATAGGGGGCAAAGTTCTCCCAACAAAGCCTTTGTTTTCTCAGTGGTGTCTCTTCCTTTCCTCCATTTTACCCTTTCAATTTGTCTGACCCTAAAATCTCAATCAACCCCTCCCTCATCTGTTGTTTCATCTTAGAAGCTGCTTTTGAACTACGTTGTGGTAGAAGAACTCAGCAGAACTCAGCTGCCAGGCTATTTTTACCAGATTTAACAGGTCGGAACACATCACCCTGGTTTTTGCCTCTTTACACTGGCTTCCAGCACGTTTTAAAGTTAATCTTAAAGTTATTTTTAATTATTTACAAGGCTTAATGGTCTGACTCCTCAGTGTCTTGTGGATCTTTTATCCTCACACAACCCTGCTTGCACCTTGAGATCCTCTGGCAGGGGCCTTTTAACTGTTCCAGATTCTTGGCCAAAGACTAAGGGGGACAGAGCTTTTGAAATAAGAGCCCTGAGGCTCTGGAACACCCTGCCAGAGGAAATACAGCAGGCTATGTGAGTAGCTTCCTTTGAATCAAAGCTTAAAATATACTTTTAACATAAACCATTCCATGATTTTAACTAGCTCTGCCAAGGAGGTTATGTTTTCGTTCATGTTTGTTTGTTTGTTACTAGGACTACGCAAAAACTATACCCAACTGACTTCCATGATAGTTTGCGGACAGGGGCATCACCCCAGGCAGAACCCATGGATCAACATTCACTTTCCTCAACATTTCGAGTTAGGGCGAAAATAAGTTATGGATCTTGACGAAAAAAATTTGTGCATGTTCAGGGGACTGATATTTTTCTGGATCTAGTGCATTTAAATGTGGTTTCATTCAGGGATCGTTGGGCCTTGGTGCAGGTATGCGTGTGTTCTAGTTTTTCTACTTTTTATGGGTGGTCATACTTAAATTTCTTTCACATGTTTAGCTTTTTGTATTCTTTTAAGACTGTTTTTTTTAAATTTTATTCTTGTGGGTCTTTTTGTTTTTTTGTGAAGCACTTTTCAAACTTTGTTTTGATAAGTGCTCCACAAATAAAGATGTTCTAATTAAATTAGAATTCAACCACCAATTTTTAAAAGTTGTTTTCAAAGTCATTCTCTACAGTCAAACTGGTTGGGGGGTTACTCTAATCCAAGGTATTTCAAAGAGAAAGAAAGAAAATAGGTAGGTAGACAAAGAGAAGCTGAGGGGGCGTCAGACGAATACCTCACTGTCGAATGGTCTTTAAACCCCATCTACATATGGGGGTGATGGCTTACGACTCTACTGCTTTAAATGCGGTTTTCAACACTTACAGCCCTGTTTTCTCTCCTTCACTCGTTTATTTTCGCTAAAGACATATACGCTTGGTACAATTACAATTGTTGGTAGTTAAAACTGTGTTCTCTTGAAAAATTCGAATGTTCCTCCACCCCCTTTCCTTCTCAAAGTTTGGTTCAGTCCTGGAGTCTGGCTGGTGGATAGTAAATCTGTGAACTTTCCTCCTCACAGAGTCAACACAGGCAGACATCAACACACACATACACACACAGGGAGAGAGAGAGAGAGAGAAAGGGGAATAGTGGTTTAATAATTCATTTATCCCCTTTTTTTCTTTCTTTGAGGAAGATTCAGGTTATGTTGTAGTCATTTATCCACAGTGAGAAGGAAGAAGTTTGGTGTTTCTGTCGTGAGAAGTGCGCACTGAATGGGAATCAAAAGGTGTGTAACGGATTTCTTTCTTTTTCTCATCTCTTCTTACAGAGAAGCAACAGTTAATTAACTCAATTCAATTTATTATTGAGACCGTTCGACTTCACTGTATATTTAATATTTGTACCCTGCAATGTTTGTAAATGAAATAGTTTGTTGTGTTAATTTGCGACGCTACACATCTCATGGCCGTCTGTTATATTTAATCAAGTAATTAGCAGTTTTTGTCATCATGCTAGCACAACCTTCCTGGCCCTTTGTTTTTGTGTGTGTGTGTGTGTGTGTGTGTGTGCAAAGCTGAATCTGGATATGATGGGTGTGTGTTCAGACTCTCTCCTTCACTGATTCGGTTTATGGCTGATTCACCTTGACCACAGCACACTAAAGAAAAGTTAAATTTACTACATTTTATTATGTTCAGTGGTTACACAAAATAAAACAATCTAAATCAACATGTTTTTAAGTTGATTGAAATAAGCCAGATGTACCCAAACATGTCACATGTGGTCAGAATCGATATTTTTCAGTGAGTTACCAGTGACATATTGTGATCAATGTTTTGAAACTAGCCTCATGTGCTCTTTGAACATGTTTGGGCAATGCTCTTAATCTGAAATCTTCTAGTTATCATCATGGGTCGATAGATTTGCATTTGCTTAAACTATTATCTTACTTGACCCTTAAATAAGCAGTGTAAGCCGTCTCAGCCAGTCAGGATGATATTAGTAGCAGATATTATTTCATTAATTTGTGGGTTAGCAATTGAAGAATTTGTCACCTCCACCATGGAGGTTATGTTTCACCCCTGTCGGTTGATTTGTTTGTTAGCAAGATTATACAAAAACACCTCGATGGATTACCACAAAACTTGGTGGAAGGATGTGGTCTGGGGAAGAACCCGTTAAATTATGGTGTGGATCCAAGAATGGTTTTATCACTTTCCTCCACATTGCAAGATTTCTGTGTATGTGCAATTTGGTGCAGATCCAAATCTAAATCTGGATCTGTTGACTTTAAATGTGGTTTCATAAGGGGACTATTGGGCCTTGGCAGAGGTATGCACTTAACTGAGTGCCATTCTACTTTAAATTTTCAGTATATCGTCTTTTAATTTTTTTTTAAAGCCAGTTAGATTCTATGGAAGCTGCTAGAACTCCAGTAAATTGCAAGGTCCATCTGCCACTATAGATCAGTATCAATATGAATCAGTAGAGCTGAACTCACTGAACTGATCGTTTTTTAACTCAATGATTTATTTTGCCTTATGCTTCACATGGCATGTTCGTTCAGCAGGAGTTAAGTTGTGAATCAGTGCAGCCACTCAATCCAATCCAGCTCAAGCCAGGGTGGGAAGTCAAACTCGTTCCATCACACCCTGCTTGTGGTTCATCGCCTGCCCCTTTTAATGGAAATAAGCTAGTAGCGTATGCCTTGGGCTAAAATAAATTAGCTGGCAGGATCACAGGGTGGTGTGAGTGCATGTGAGAGAGGGAACTAGCCTGAGGGCATGAAGAGAGGGTGCGTGGTCAGGATACCTGACACCTGAAAACAAAACCTGCTTCATTGTTCTGCGTGTATTATTTTCATAAGTCTTTCTTCTGCCTGCCTCCAGCGTATATATTTTTTCCTCTTACGCTATAAAGATAAATGAAAGATAGATCCCTTTGTTATCCGTTTGTGTTTACCTTCTGATAAATCAGAGGTTGCGGAAAGTTTATCCCTGTCCGTTGGGAAGTGGGGGGGGGGATCTTTGCGGATACGATTTGAAATGGAGCAGACAGAAGATGGCTTCTGAGCTGGTGCTCAGAAACATTATTCTTGTGAATGAGAGAGAGAGTGAAATAATCTACACCAACTCCCTTGAGAAAGATCAGCCTGGTGTTTGTGATGATACTGCTGGACCCGTTTGCCCCAGGGAGGGTTCATTTGTGGTTTTGAGGCCAAGTCACACTCAAACTGGGACCTGTGTGTGTGTGTGTGTGTGTGCGCGCATCTTTGCATGCCTGAGTAAATTCCTCTTCAGTTAAGTACCATGCACATACTATTTTCAGGATCTTAGCAACATTATGAGGACAGCCAGTTTTTCAAACAATGCATACATTTTGATTTAAAAACAAAACTGATTGACAGACTGCACTTTGAAAGTTTTAATTGTTATCACTTTGGACATCAAAACTGACCAATTAGCAGGTAGTATGGGATCTTTGTCATTGGTTTATTTTTCATTCTAACCCAATGGTCTTAATTTGCCAGTTCCTCCACTTATGTTAACCAAACAGAGAAGCAGTTTTGAGTTTCTCCCTCCCATAACATTGCGGCAAGAGTTTAGTTTATTCGGATCTACGTAGGGACATAAATTGACTCCAGACGTGATACAGCTCCTACATCTGTGTCCTCAAAGACTCTGAGGTCTGACTTTGTAGATTGCAAACTTTCAATTATCCTATAAATGTATATACAGACTAATTTCAAGTTTTATTGTTATTGAAGAAGGTCTGTGCCCTATGTACTTGTTGGGGGGTGCTGGCGCCCCTTGCTTCCATACTCAATTAGCCCGTAAACAAGAAAACACGGGGACAAGATTAAACGTGTTTTGTTGTGGATGTGGTACGTCTTTGTGCGCGGAGGGGAGCGAACATGTGTTTGTCCTGAATAACTTGCATAAAAAAGTAAGGTCGGACGTCAGACTTCAAATTTGATCTGTGTGGAAGAACTTATGATTATGCTGTTTGTTCCCTTGTTATTTTGTTAGATGAATTTAAGGGAGTAAGTCCTAAGACTAGGAAAGATTAGTCTCCATATATCTGCTAGAAATAGATTCAATAAAGCGTGTACCTCTGCCAAGGCCCCAACAAGTTCAATCAAGCCGCACCACATTGCACACACTCACATCGATATCTGTCAACTCGCTCACGGTGAATCCTGCAAGGGTCTCCTGCGGACTTTATACCAGGGGGCCAGGAGGGGAAAGTCCGCAGAAACTCCAGAGCCTCTCACTCGGACATTTGGGTTCACACACGCGCCTGATCTGGAGGATCTCCCGAGTTCAGTGCTTGTCTCAAAGCAGCTCTAGTTTGTTGGAAATGCGCTCAGTAGTTTTTGCGTAATCCTGCGGACTAAAAAACAAGCAAACGGACAGTGGCTGAACCCTAACATCCTTGGGGAGGTAATAATAACTCGAGGTCCAAAACAGAGAAAGGAAGTATAATGAATAAACGGTATATTTGTTGTTATCTCGTTCACATAGACACACATACGGCTGGTATTTGTTTATGCTGAGGGAGGGAAGGAGGAGAGGATTAGTTATTTGTTAGCTAAGGAAGAAGGAGGGGTGGAGGGCTGTGAACAAATGAGGGGCTGACACACTTTGCACATGTTGAGGCCATTGAAGATAGGAAATTAGATTTTTACAAGGGCTGGTTAAGTGTGTGTTTGTGTACGTGTGTGTGTGTGTTTGTGTGCTCGCAGATGCCTGTGAGTTTGCTGCTTAGCAAAATACTGAGAGCTACTGCGAGTCATTAGGCAGACCCTGTAACAAGACACATTCCCATTGACGCATGGTTTGTGAAGACATACACTCACATTACTCATGTCTGTTGATGAGAAAATACATAGTATTTGTGTGTGTGTGTGTGTGTGTGTGTGTGTGTGTGTGTGTGTGTGTGTGTGTGTGTGTGTGTGTGTGTGTGTGTGTGTGTGTGTGTGTGTGTGTGTGTGTGTGTGTGTGTGTGTGTGTGTGTGTGTGTGTCTTTCCCTCTCTTTTCTTCAGGGAGATACACATCTTTTTGTTCTCCTTGTCTTGATGCCACTTCCTTACAGTTTTTGCCGAAACCTGCACGGCTGTGTTAACTTGAGTATATTTGAAGAGGTTGAGAGTCCAGCTGTGTAGACTAAACATTTCTTACGCTGTTTTTGTACGTGTGTGTGTGGTGTAAGCTCCACCTCAGTGCTGCACTCAGGTCTCCCTCTGTGCTGGGAAATTGCAGCTTTGAAAGCAAAAAAAAAGAGAATCTGCACTCTCGGCGCTCTGAGGCAGTGTCGAGACAGGTATGACCTCTTGGAGCTAAACTATAATCTCACATTATGCAGCTTTCGAGTGGAGGTGTCCGTGGAACTGCACGTGAAATTGGAGAATGAGGAATAAAAGGAAAAGTCGAGATCAGAACCGGGGAAGTGGGAAGGAAAGAAAAAACGGATCCTGCCATTTTTCCATTCTGTCTTTTTCCATTCACCCCTTTGCCATCCCCCTCCTGCCTCGGTGGTTATGACGAGCTTCAGGTCCAAGGAATCTGATGTAACTGTAATGGAGCTATTAAGGAGACGTTGTGTTGTTTTAGCCTTTTACTCACATGCTAACATTGTGGGGGTTTGCTCTAATGCTTATGTGAATAAGGATGGAGGTCGGGAGAGGAAAGAGAGCAAAGATGACGTGTGTCTTTTTTTGTCAGGCTTGTGGTTTTGTATCTTTTCTTTATTCAGTGACGTACTTTGATTTCTGACTTGGCATCTCTCAACTTTCTTTAACTTTACAGACTGTGTGTGTGTGTGTGTGTGTGTGTGTGTGTGTGTGTGTGTGTGTGTGTGTGTGTGTGTGTGTGTGTGTGTGTGTGTGTGTGTGTGTGTGTGTGTGTGTGTGTGTGTGTGTGTGTGTGTGTGTGTGTGTGGTGGTGTCAGCACTGCCGTCCCTCTCCTTCCCCTCTGAAGTATTTGGACAGCTGTGGCCGACTGTGTGTATTACAGAGGTTGTGACCCTGACATCTTGTTTAATACCTGGCCCTCTCAGTCTAATTGATGGCCAGAATAAACACTGTGGTCTGGAACTGCTGGTTGTGTGCGAGCATGTGCAAGGGTCTGGCTGTGAAAAAAAAACTCATTTTAAAGCTCCACTCGTGACTCTTCATACAGTTTTCGGGATATACCGAATAACCAGAACTGTTTTCAGACGTGAATTTTGGAAAATGTCCGGCCCCCTATTTCTGAACTCTGCCCGTCTCCTCTTGTAGCCTCTTCTCCAGTTCCTCCCTTCTATCGTCCCCCTCCATCGCCTGCGTTCGCATTTTCATCTCTCCCTCATGAAGGATAATCCAATCACCCAATTAGTCTATTGAGTCTTTTTCAGCCGTTCAACGCAGGAGGAGATATTCCTCGTCAGACATATTTTCACAACAGGAAAATGCACAGAACAATCAGGTGAGGGGTGGCGTCTGAGTAGAGCAGGCAGGAGGCAGGACATGATGCATAATTACTACTGTAGAAATCCTGTTTTTGTTTACAGCACATGACACTTTCGTCTGCCCTTATTTCCAAGTGGACGTCTCCACTGAAGCGCTGTGAATTTTCCAGACGTTTTCCCGCTGCTTTCTCACATGGGCTCACAGACATTTTACATAGGGGCCGACGGGAAAATGTCCAGAGCAACTGACTCTGACGTGTCAGTGTTGGTGTGTGCGGACTTTAGAGTGTGTCTGAAAGCAGCTCTATCCACTTAAATGCCACGACTTACTTGATTGTGCTTTTTGGGGTCTTTACTTTTCTTTCTTTTCTCTCCAGGTTATTCCCTGTGTCTGGGTAAATCCTACTTCTTCCGCTTCAACCATCCTGAGGAGGCAAGCAGAATGAAGAGCATGCTTCCACAGAAGAGTCCTGTGTCGGCTTTGGCCTACAACACAGGTACACACACACACACACAGACACACACACACACAGAGTAAAACCCTTCCCTGACCCATGAACTGCAGTTAATCCCTGTTCTTTTTTTCTTTGTTCCACCCCTCTGCCTTTGTTCTGCTACATCACCATCTTTTTTCCTCCACCTCCTCGGTTTTCATCCTCACGCAGCTGCTTTTCACCTTTTTGTCCACCTTTAGACATTCATCAGCTTTTTTTTCCTGTTGTAACATCAACACCCTTGCAAAAAAGTTGTAGGTAGACACGACCCAGGCAGGTGTGTAAGATCAGAGTGTGTATGTGTGTGTGTTAGCAAGAGAAACAGGTAGGGTGGGGGCAGCTCTTTCTTCCAGCGCTCTCAGATGTCTCTCCGAAACACACGCTTGCACTGTCACACACATGCTTAAACTTAAATTCAAAACATGATGGAATGTTTTCGTCATCTGGTGGCCCTTCATCGCCGTGGTGATTCAGCTGGACTCTGTTGTCTCCTTAGTGATTGATCGGCCTGTGTGGAAGGTGCAAGCACGCCATAATCACTGGAATCCTTGCTCCTTACACTCCAAGACACAAGGAATGCAATCCTGTCTCCCTCCGCCTTACATCTCCGACTTATATCGCCCTCTCACACACACACACACACACACATCTGTGTTATTACTGGCTGCCAGCATCTATAATATACCTTTCAGATTGCCAAGACTCCCACTCGGACATGTGCACCTACAGTGAAGACTCGCACAAAGGCAAGAGTGGCCAGGCATAGATGAGAATGGTCACAATAGAGGAGAGTTGATGCACACCAGACCTCCAGTATAAATCTGCCCATGTATGGACACAAATACCCAGAGAGTGTGTGCGTGTGCAGATCTTATGATGTCTTTGATTTTCTGCCCCATTTCTCTCCACATGGCCCATGACGTGCACTTTTAGATACTTTACTTTCCCTCGTACAATACCACTCAGCGAGGCGGTAGTAGCTGTTGAATACGCTGCACTGTTTTCTGCAACACACATGTACGCTCTTGGCATGTGGACATGCAGCGTACTCATTTCTCTCAGGCGGAGCCGCAGCTTATGTGTGTGGGTGTGTGAGGCAGTCAAACACTGGGTGGTCCGAGCTGACACATTGTAATAGCTCCTTTTTTCCACATAGCACCACACATGATAAAGAAAAACCTAGGTAGGTTTCCCACACATTCCTTTCCACTACCACAAGTGTTTTACCTACCTTTTTTGATGACAATATTTCGAGATCAGGCTTTCAGGGATTCTCTAAAACAGAATTGACTTGGAGCTATCGATCAAATGAACTCCAGCTGATCTTGGAGATATTTTACAATTTTCTGGCTGATATTTCCGAGTTAAATTTAGCAGAGAGGAAGTAAAAACGGACTTGGTTGAGGTTTGGAAAATAGACCCTTCCACTGCTGAAAACGGCTTTAAATAAAAGGCTGTAGAAAGGGTGGGGGGGGGCCTCTTGAGGGTATTCCAGAATATTTTGTGGTCTTTTTCATTTCCCCAAATCCTATAGTGAGGAACTGAACTCCAGTTAGAGTTGAGCTGTTTGTCTTGGATCAGATGGAGGGTTTTGTGTGTGCATGTGTGCGTGCGTGCGTGCGTGCGTGCGTGCGTGCGTGCGTGTGTGTGTGTGTTGGTTCCTTTTCTGGGGGATCTCCTGCCAGTTGGGAATTGTTTGGGTTTGGTTTGTTCTGCCAAGGGCCCAGTTTATGAATAGCTGCAGCTTCAGGTAAATGCAAACTTTCTTTTTCTCTTCTTCCTGCCACCATTTGTGGTTCTTAACCCCTCGTTTTTTTACCTCTGCTAAGGAGGTTATGTTTTCACCCTTGTCCATTTGTTTGTTTGCAAGCAAGATTACTAAAAAAACACACTGGATGGGTTCCCACAAAACTTGGTAGAAGGATGCAGTATGAGTCAGAAAAGAAACCATTACATTTTTATGCGGATACAGATCTGGGAGCAGACTTTCTTTAACATTGCATATTTTCCCACATTTTCCTTGATTTCTCAGAGAATAAGCCAAGGATCTTGATATAATCTTTGTACATCTTTATGTCTTATCCCTGCTATACAGATGTTTTTGTTTTGTACCTGTCTTATCATTTATTTTACACACAATTGTTTCCTCATCGTGTTTCTCTTCCCCACGACTGTTCACCTGTATTTGTGTATCTTCACGTTCCCATGTTGTCCATTTATTTTCTTGCCCATTCTACCTCTGCCCTCCCTCCAGACTACCTGAAGTTTAGCAGTGACTACAGCTATGCGGTGGTGGGCGGCACCAGCAGTGCAAGGGGCATGCGGTCGGCCTCCGAACTCCGGGACTTGATGGACACCCTGCAGCGCAAGAAGACTGCCCTGGAGAACAGCCTGAGAGCCAATGGGAATGCAAACCCCTCCTACTTCAGCATGACACAGGTCGGCCATCATTTAGCTCCACTACAGGATTTATTAGGGGCACTCTTTTTCAGTTACCCTGGATGTTTGTCTTGGGCTAACCAGGGTTCACCCATTATCCCTGGGCTCTACTAAAGTGTTGAACTGGCAACAAATGATTTAGTCATAAACTTAAATCTACTGAAGCTGCACCATTACATTCTGTCTATAAATGTGCATTAGACATTTCAATAAGATGGCATTTTAAAATATTTCTATTCTCTTTTCTTTCTCTCAGTCCCCCCCCACAACACCCGTCACAAGTCCTTCCACATCCTCATCAGCCTGTCAGGAACAGATGAGGCGATTCTATGGCTCGGATCGTCCACCCATGTCTTTGAAATCTGCCTCCCCTCTTCCCCCTGGACGTCGATCTGACCCTTCCTCCTATCTGGCCTCCCGCTCCTCCCGCAACCAGGACAACTTCAGTGTCGGTGACAGCCGGCGACTGCATAGCCAGAGCTCCTCTCCGTTGCTGTCCGCATGGAACGGTGGAGGCTCTTCAAGTTCTGTTGCTGGTATGGATGGCTCCCTCCTCTCTCTTCCTCCTCCCTCCTCCTCCTCATCCCGCACTCCATCGACAGGAGGCGCAGTCAGCATGCCCTCAAGCCCCCGTCTCGGACGTCGCAGCTGTGGGAACCAGGAGCCATCGCCCAGCAGTCGACCCAGGAAATACTCAGGGGGCTCGCTGAATGGGATGATGGGAGGAGGGTACAGCCGCTCCCTGCCACGCCTCTGCCCCTCGTCCTCTCCTCATGAAAACGGTAGATTGATGACCTTGTCAACGCTGCCCCCACGCAGATCCGATACAGCTGGGAGTCACAAATTTAGTAGAGACCATTACAGCAACATCAGCCAGGATGCAAACCACTATGGTGCTTACAGCAGGAATCAAAATCTGGGAGAAAGTGTTGTGTCTATCTCCCTCTCCTCCACCAAGAACTTGCCTTCTACCACCCCCTCCATCTCGACCACAACAGCCCCACCTGATGTGACCATCCCATCCAAAGCGGGGGGCTCCTCATCACCTCGTGTGGCCAAAAAGCTCAGTCTGACCTCCTCTAGCTCAGTTGGCACCATCAGCTCCACAACCCCCAGCTCTCCAGACACAGAACACTATGCCAGCCATGGAGTCGCCCAATCAATGGAGCAGACTTTGGCAGAAAAGGAGAGGCGGGGGGGCGATCTTGAACTCAATGGTACCCTGGGGTTTGGTCTTGGGGAGAGGAGGTCTTCGTTTGGAAAGGCGGGGCTGGAGCCTCGGATGGGGTTCGGCGATAGACGGACGTCATTTGGAAAGGCAGGAGTGCCTCCACAGGGGGGCTTCAGGGAAAGAAGGGGCAGCATCAGCTCACTAAGTGGGAAGGAGGAACTGACTGACTACCACCAGCACCAAAAAGAGGAGAGACTACGTGAGCAGGAGGTGGAGAGACTGGTGAGTTGGAGTTTGTGTGCAGATGCATAAAGAACGCCATGTTTTCTTCATGTCTTCCAGCAAATGTAAATCCACACTGTGGGAACATATTTTCATTTGATCGTTGATTGTTACGATTACTGAAGGTGGAAAGAAAAGGAATGCGTTTAGGAATGCCTCCCTCCATCACTGACCTCCTCCTTGTCCTCTCAAACACACTCTCCCAGGGAGCTTAACACACACACACACACACACAAGCACACAAGCACACAGTGAGGTTCACCACTCTCACAGATGTCCCTGGCAGTTAACCGTTTCTAACAGGACTATTCTTAACCCCGGGCTTGGATTGTGTGTATGTCCGTGCGTGCGTGTGTGTAATGTGTGTTTATATCAGTCATCTGGAAAACCGCCCAGTGTGGTTCGGCCCACCGAAGAGCCACAGAGCACATCAGTCAGTTGTCGGTCAGAGAAACTCTCGAAGATTAGAGAGCAGAGTTGTCGTGGAGCAGGTGGAAAAACATACAGATTCTCAACACACTGTGTAATGACAAGTGGACTCAGAAATCCCACTGTCCTTCTCTCTTTACACCCAGAAAGAGGGGAGCGTAGATGAGTGAACTGGTGTCTTCTTCTTTAACTGTGAGAAATAGTTTTCTGGAGGCTGTACAAACTAAACTGCTCCACGAACCTCCCAGTGGCTTTGGGCTAACCTCCACATGTTGTAGTTATGATATAAAGATGGAATGTCCTGCTCTGAGACATTTTTACTTTGTTTAGTTTCAAGATGGAATATTTGCTTTTCACCCCACAGTTTTAGGTTTCATTTGGTTTAGTCTGTTATTTTTAGTAGATGATATAAAAGACTGCAACCTCCTCTGAGGCACATGTGAATATGCATTTAAATTGAAGCAGTGATTTGCATTTCTTTAATTAATTGTCAAAATGATTATTAACTGAATGTTTTGAATAGCAGGCTCTAAATAACTGATCACATAAACTGGAATGTTGTAAGCAAGTCATCAGCATCATCAAGTCTATTCTCAAGCTGTGTCTGCCCTCTAGTGGTGGTACAGGAAACCTGCAGGGTAACACTAAATAGGTATCTGACCTTACCTGTTGTGCCGTTTACAATGTGCAGCTTAGATGGATTTGGTGAGTTTTGGTTCAATGTCAGTTATGGCATTTCATCAGCTCCCATCTAAGTTTGCATTTTGAACCAGCCATCAACATCATCTTGTGTTGATTGTGTAAATGGTTTTGAATTTACAGAATGAACAAGAGAGCAGAAATTTGGTTGTTAGCATGGGATCACTGACAAGTAATGAAGAGAAACAAAGGGGCATAGATTGGAAAAAAGAAAGATGACAAGAGAGTGAGATTAAAATGTTGTAAGGGTCACATTGAAGGGAAAATAATTTTGAGAATAATGTCATCTTGAAACAATGAATGAAAAACTACGACTTTGAATATCATGCAGGTCTCTTACCGTCGACCTCTACCAAACATGTCCTCATCCACAAAGTGACAATTTCCTCTCTGTAGTTTATTCTTTGGAATAGACACAGTTTCTTGCTCAGTCCGTTCAGAGTCTAGATATTTGTGATAATGAGCTGCTGATGTGACAAAAGCTGATATTTTGTATTGAAACCAGATGTCCGCATTCCTCATTTTAACGCATGCGGCAGGCGGATCTTCTGATCCTCCAAAATGACACCTAGGCTAAAATTATGACTTTGCGTAATATTCATTTTCTTTCTTAAAATGTTAGAAATTACACATCAGGATTTAAAAAAAACCAAAATATTTTACAGCCGGCATTTTCTCTCATTTTCTCGCCAAAGTACGAGCTCATGCTGCGTCTCCCAGCATGATCCCCTCGTCTTTCTCCCTTCACATTAGTCCTTCCATCCATCTTTTTTTTTATCGTGGTCGCTGTCCGGCTCTCATCTCTCCCGCTCCCATCTGTCCCTCTCCAGTTGACAGCTGATTACTATAAGGGCTCCACAGAGGCTTGTGGCCATTAGAATCGAGCAAGGTGACAAACTGACACTGGCTTGTTTTGGTCTCAGCTCCTGGTTCATATTACCCAGTGCACTGTGAATATCTGCTTGTTTGCATGCACACATAATGTACAAATGTGAAGTACATTATCAAACAATTTAATGTTGTGATTCATTATTAGTTTATAGATTTCAGTTATTTTTTTTGCATTTAATTTCTAATATAACATGTTAAATAATAAATATAATGTATGTTTATTGCGATGATACTTTTCCTACATAGGATAGGACATATCTCTCCAGCCTTTCTAAACAAGGAGGTTACTGTATCATGACTTTCACCTGGTTCAGATTCCTTTTTTTTTAAGTACAATTCCCTGGAAAGAGTCTTGTTTCCTCAGTGGCAGCACACAGACACATTCCTGTGTCTGGAGTCACGGCTTGTTCTCGCGTACTCTTCCGATCATAGTTGACAGCTGTCCACCGCCTCATTAGCTCACACACACACCCCGCCATCCCACGTTACATTTTTCCTGCCTCCATCTTTCCCTCTCTAACATTACTCACTCACACAGGCTCCTCGTTACTACTGAACCTGTAAGAGGACTTTTTCACTCCGTGCAGCCTCTGTAGCTCCCCCATATAGATTCATCCGGGCTGGACGAAGCGAGGGAAAAAGGGATTCTCTCTCCCAGGATTCCCAGTGAGAGGAACTTAGACTTTCTAGTTGGGAAATCATCTACTAAAGTGGTGTGTGTGCAATGGCATACAAGAAATTATAATCCAGAGTATATTTTCGACAAAACCAGGACAAAACAGACAGTGATTTCTGCGATGCTTCCTCAGGTAACCTGAGCATTGAAGAGATTTTTTTTTTTTTTTATGATGATGAAAATTGAAAATTATAATTCTTCTGTGTTGTTGTGACTCTGCTCTAGAACCTTTTTAAACAATTTGTGCTTCGAGCAATTTTACATTTTCTATACACAGTATGCATGAAGAAAGGAAAAGTGAGAACTGGTATGAAAAAGGGCAAAATGTATTGTTAACTGGTTTTAAAAGTCAGAAGTTGTTGCACTGTTTGACATCTGTTTGATATATCTCAACTTGTAATATCTTTATTTAAATTGTGTGTTATTATAATTTGGGGCACACATTCAGCACCACTCCTGAGCTTTATAAAAATATCTTTTTTCTTTAATTAAATAGGCTTATATTGCATTTCTGTTGCATCCTAACAGCAACACTAAAAAACTGACTATACAATTTGAAATCAGGCCTTTTCACTTTTAAGTACACCTTATTAAATAATCTGCTACTTTACTACAATAGTCGACGACAAACCTTCTACTACATTTGCGTACGCTGTAACTCATGCTCGTGTTTATATGTGTGTGTTTATCTCAGGAGCGACAGCGGCTAGAGACCATCTTGTCTCTATGTACGGAGCTGGGCCAGGCCGAGAGGGACGGTGGCGGCTCAAACTCAAGTCCCGCCTCAGCTGTGGCAGATCTCCAGAAGATCAACCAGGAGCTCCAGAAGCTCCAACTGAACGATGATGACGACGACGACGATGACGCACCGTCTGTCTTTTCTGACTTCTCGGCTGTTATCGACACCCCAGGGAGCGGACACATGGCCTCCCCTGGATCGGAGAACGGTTTCTACGATGACGATCTGCAGTGGCGCAGAAGCCACCGAGACAATAGGGCAGAATCGCCCACTGTCAGTTTGCGAAGCTTTGCCCCCTCACCTTCTCCGCGTACACAGAGGACCAATGAGGTATAAGAAGTTTCTAATTAGAATGCAGATGTCTACTTTGTGTTAAAACAACATCTACAGCTCTCCTATTAATATCACATCTTCTAGTCGAGCATTGAATAGGGGACTGATACGTGAATTGATTCCACTACATACGTTTGTTATTCTCAGGGTCACTTTACCACTTTCAGGGTGGCACAGTGGTTAAGTGGTTAGCAAGAAGGTTCTTGAATCGTATCCCAGTCTCTGTTGAGTTTGCATGTTCTCTACGTTTGTGCATGGGTTTTGTCAAGGTCCTCCTGCTTTATCCCAAAGTCTGTGACATGCTGAAGCGTTCATGTGAAAGGTGATGCCTGGGTAGGTCGAGCAGGAGGCAGGGCATGACGTTTAAATATTTCTGTGTTTTTGATCCAAAAGCTTTAGAATATTGTTTTCCCAAGTCAGCGTCTTCTACGTGTATGGTACCTCCTTTTCCTCCTGAGGAATTTGTATTCTATTCTTTTTTCCCAGTTTTGCATTAGTCAGCTTCAACGTGCCCAATTCTCCGGACATAATCCTGCTGTATTTTCACTGGAGTTTTTACGAAGGGGCCGGCAGGAAAAACTCTGGGGAATGTCCCCAGCTACTGACTCGGACATTTTTGCGTTCTCACATAAAGCTCCTCTGGATAATTTCAGGAGATTATCCGGAGATCCGTGCATATCAGAGAGCAGCTGAAGTGGTGGGGTGTAATTTGATATCACTGGTCATTACAACAGGACTATCCTACTCATTATGACAAATTACAAGTGAAGAGAAGAGTACTAGAACGCTGGCAAGAGAGAGACCGGAGACTGCACAAGTTGGTGAATAGAAGTGATTTCTAGTTGTTTTGTGTCATTGTGTGGGGAAGCTGTAGATGTGTTAAGAGGCACAGTTACCGTCTTGGATCTAGAGATAATTTTTTAATGACATAGGACAGGAGTGCAGGGCTGCGATGGTTGCTCCTTTGACTTTGGTCAGCTTCTTAAAAGATTAATCGGGATTAATTGTGGGAAGTGTCGACTCGCCATGTTCTTTCTGAAAGCTAAGGATCACTCCTCTTAATACTTGGAAAGTCTTGACACACACATACCTCACATACGCAGATGTGAGATATTTACAGAGCTTTTATTAGATTAGAGCTGGTCAAGTGTGGGAATTTATAATGGAGAGCTGGTATCTATGTGTGTGTGTGATATAATTATGAATACTGTCTGTGCTCCTTTTCCACATTATGCCACTGATTTAGTACAATTGTGGAGTGGTGGATTATTGTTACAGCCACCTATGAATGCATAAGATCTCTAACTCTCCTGCTGATGTCACCAGGCTCTGGAGGACGCAGCTCGCCGCAGCAGACAGGACGTGAGACCTTCAGAGGAGGAAGTGAGGCAAGTGAAGGAGGAGAGGATCCAGGTGCTGAACAACATGGAGGAGCTGGAGAAAAAGATCAAGGACCTGGACAACCAAGTGGAAGAGTCTGCCTGCGAGGTAAAGCGAAGAGACAGCTCATGATATCTTTTGAAATAATACATTTTGTTGAAATGGATATTTATATACAGATCAGATTATGGTTTTTAGTTTTAATTAAAAATATTTAATAATCACCTGACAAATGGAAGCGCAGTATGAACAATAGTAATTTGTTTTTGTGACTTCAGTGTTTCCCTTTAATTATCTTGACTGCGGCGGATTATCATATTTTAATTTGTGCCACCACAGTTTAATAATGAACCCCAAAAATGTGCACTTCTCATAATAACATAAGATATTTCTCTCTGAGTTTTTTTTCCTGTTGATTCCTTGTGAAGCTGTCGTCTGCAGAGTTCTTTGCCTCATGCTCACTCTGCCTCTCCCTCTTGTGCTATCGTCCATTCAGTTTTTACCATTCATGCAGACAGTCAGACCTCGTAGTCTCAGCTGCCACAGACTGAATCAATTCAAAGTAATACTGTATTTTACACTAATATTTAAACTTTGCAATTAATCCCCAGTTCACATGCGTTCCAAATTGTGGAAGACAACCTGTATTACACCACTCAAACTCTTGTGTCTCGGTGAAAAGCTCACATTTTCAAGTGGTGACATTATAAGTTATAATAAAATTAAGAATACAGCAGGTCTTCATAAATCAGCTCTGCTGTGTGTATTTGTCCAAGGTGGAGGTTGAGCGAGCGCTGGTGGAGGCTGAGCAGGAGTCAGAGGTGGCTGCTATCCAGCAGGAGAAAGAGGCTCTGGAAGCTCTTCGCAACAAGATGGCTCACATGGAGACCAAGTCCCAACAGGAAAAAGACAAGGTACGCTGTGTGAGCTTTGTCGTTAAACAATGCGAGTGAGTAGGTACTTCTACTAAGAACCTGTCGAGAGGACACTTGAAATGTAAAGAGGTTTAATCCACAGACTGATGTGTTTGCTGATGAATCTTCTACAAATTGTGAGAATCACTTTTGGGAGTCATTAGTAAGGAATAATTGGGAGAGGGGCAAAACGTACTGTAACTAATGGGGGGGGGGGGGTTACAACAACAGACTGTATATAAAATGGACAACATGACAGCTCTCCAAAATGTAAGCCAAATCATCATGATTGCCCCCTGGTGGCTGGCTACAGTATGTGTCATAAATCCCACCTCCTCGATGTGGGTGGATGGGAGATGGGTCAAACAAAATTTTCTCAAATGGATGTTTGGTTTCTGTCCTTTTAGGTAGTTATAATCACATTGGTGTACTTTATTTTCCCTGTAACATTAGTTTTAATTAGTCATTTGATGCTTCAAAAACAGGGTGAAAGTTCATTTTTGACAGCTGAGACTCAATTGGTTGAGTGTGTATATCAATGGAACCTCGATACTCCACGCCTCAATCACTACTGCGCAGACTCTCTGGCTCCAAATGACGATAAAAGCACAAGATGGCTGCTCCCATATCAGATATATTTAGGCTTTCAGGAGAAAGTGGAGACGCATCGTCCATCTCTATATACAATTTATGGTTTAAACCAGCAGCCTGCATTTCCCCTCCCAAAGTGTGTGTGTGAGTTTGATAGTGAAATTACATGTGTTACTCAAAGACTCTCCAACATGTTGGGATCATGTGACTGACTGATAGGTGTTAATCCTTCTCATGCTGTCTCTGGTCCAAATATATATCTGTTAATACTGCCCAGGGTATAGCGGTCACCGAGCACTCCCATCTTACCCACACTGCCGTGGGGGGACGCGCACACATGTGCTGTGAAGTTCTTCTCTGTTGGATTGAGTCTTACCCTGAATGGGAATTTTCCATGCACCCCACATTAGAGGTACATAAAGTCAATGGTAAAACCGCATTATGATACTGAGTGAGTCAGAGGGAAAGACAGATTCAACAGTTAAATGCTAAACATGTTTAAGAGTGGTGAATGTGAGTGCTTGTACAGGTTTTGGGTGTGTGCGTGTATGTGTGGTATTTATTGAATCAATCATTCAGGTGTTAGTTAACCTTCTGCTGAAACATCCCATATATCCCTTTCTTTCTCACCCATCATTCATTTTCATTCAACAAATAAAGGAAAAAATGCAGGAAACAGAACTAATGAAACTTTACATACCATCATCCCACCTTCCTTTTTACTCCCTGCTCCATTTTAGCAGGTCTTACTTCTCCAGCTTTCCCTCCCTCCCCTCCCTCTAGGCTAATATCGCTGACCCAGTCGCTGTAGTAATTAACCGTGGCTCCCCAATCCAACTAACGCTGCCATCCTCTCTTTGTCCTGTTTGTGTGTGTGTGTGTGTGCGCGCATGTGTGTGTGTCTTTGTAATTATATGTACACAAAAAACCATGTACACGGTACATGTGTCCTTGTGTGGGCATCCTCTTCATGTGTGTTCACGTGTGTATGCGAAGGCGTGTGAGTTGCTGCAGGCAGAGAGGGGCAGAGTAGAGAGGTTGGCTCAGATTGTGTGTGAGCAGCGCTCCCAGCTGGACAGCTGCCCTGAGGCCACCAAGGAGCCCCTGCAGGAGCAGCTAGCCAGGGTCAGTACACACTCAACACCGCACTCATGCATGCACAGGAAGAAACAGTTGGGTCCAAAAAAATCTGTGACCACTTTCCCTTTCTGGTGAATGTGGAAAGTGAATCTCGCGCTAAATCCATACAGCTCCTCTGTCTTCACAAGTGTTTTGGCTCCAAATCAGTTTTAATCCAAGTCCATATCACTGGGCATTTGTGTGCCGGTGTAAACGTGTAAATTTGGTTGTTGCAGATTGTTTAAATAGTAGCTCGCCTCCATGTAAGCAGTTGTATCTGTTAGCAAAGACAAGAGGGTCAGCAACACTATTAAATGTTGCGTTCTACACTGGTCGCCGAGGCTGATGCCGGCTGTTTTCTTTCGGAAAGTGGTCATGTGGTAGGAGCCTGACGAATCAGCAAAGAGTACGTTCTCCAAACCTCCATTTCTGCCCGTCCAGACTAAAACGCAGCCCCAGAGTTTTCCAACTAAACCGTGTCGGCAGTGTTTCCTAACTTCTCCATTTTCGCATCTCTAAAACTTGGGAGTCGTGTGGCCGACAGACGTATCAGTAGCAGAGTTGATGCGTTTTCAAAACAAAGACGTTGCTGTATGGATGTAGCCTCAGAATCTTGAGTGTGTAAAACCAGAGGATCCATGAAAGTTAAACACAATATGTAGGCAAGCTCACAAGCAACAATATTCAACAAGAAGTGGGAACTTAGGCCGCTGTGCTCACAGACTGGGAGCAGAAAACCAGAACAAAATCCGATCAATGTACTATAAATGTGGAGTTAACATGATGCTTGCCTGCTTGAACTTGCATGTGAACATTTTCTCTCCTCAGCTAACTTGCTCTCTGTGTCCATCTTCATCTTCATCTTCACTTCTCACTCTCTCACTAACTAAGTCTTTATTTCATGAAATGATTTGATCCTGTAAGAGTATGAGTTATCTCGATGGATGAGCTTTAAGATCTGTTTGGGGCTCAAAGAAATCCACGACATATAGAATGTCGAGGCCAAGTCTCCATTCTTTTTACAACTCTTTAACTCTATATTTTGGGTAAATGCTTGCAGAATGTAACATGTTGCCTAAACTGTAAAACACTGGTTATGCTTTGGTGTAGTTGTCTGCATGACGGTTGAAATAAGACATCAGGTGTATTAGCAAATGAGAAGGTGCTTGTCAATACATGATTGCTTCTTTATTTCTGTTTTTCTCAAAGCAGTTGGAAAAAACTTTTTCAGGTAAAATAAAAATACACAACAAAGATTCATATATGACTATAGTGCAAAATTATAATAATCCCGACTTCTAAGCTGCTTTTCTAATAAAAAAAAGAGTTTTCAGGGTTTTTTGTGTGTGTGTTTATTAACCACTTGCATACACAATTGCATACACACTCCTGTATACATGCAATCCTTTATCATGCCTGTTTACCGATGCATTATTCTTGTGTGTGTGTTCAGGACTGTGAGGTGCTTGAGACGGAGACCAAGCGTTTCGAGGACCTGGAGTTTCAGCAGCTTGAGAGAGAGAGCAGGCAGGACGAGGACAAGGAAACGCACGCACAGCAACTTCTGCGAGAGATCGCAGATTACCAGCGCAGCACAGTCACCCGCAAGGTGACAGCCGCCTCTTCGCGATTGACCCGACAACAATGTTTTGATTTAATATCAGTCCAGAAAAATCTTGACTTTGTATTTTAATGTAATGCAGTCTTTTTGAAATGTTTGTGAAGAAACAAACCATCATTATTTTCCCTTTCAAAAACGTCAGGCGCGACTGTTGACTCTGAAGAAGCAGGCGGCACAAATTACCCAGCAGGCTCAGCGAGAGAAGGAGAGCTTCTTGAAGGAGAGGAGCAACCTTGAATCAATGCTGCAAAGGGTACAAGGAAATCCATGTTTGCATGTGTATGCATGGGACTGTTCTTTGCTTCTGCATGTGATAAAAATGTTCATAAAAGTCCAGCATCAACAAAAGGTAATTTTTTTTAAATGAAGTTTTTTATGTTTTGCTTCCCCTTTGTTTGCGTTTCTTCTAGGAAAAAGAAAACCTTTCCCAACTGGAGGGAAAGCATGCCGACCTCACTGGAAGCAGGGGTTTCACACTTAGAGAGGTAGGTTTATTTCACAGCTGTCACACAAGAAAATGAGAATGATTGATTGCCTCCTTTTGAACTATTTATAAAAAAGGGAAGGGAGCCTCCATTATTTGAATGGCTGAGCGTTTCCCTTCGTGCTTGCGAGGGTCTTTTAGTGACTGTTGCTGTGACGGCACATCGGCTACAATTATTTCCCCTCCAACAAAACTATAGACACATGTTTTCATGGACACCGATGTTCCGATAATAACTCGATTAAGACAATAATCAGAAAAAGTCAATGCCATGCAAACAGCATTTTAACTTAACCCAAATAAGGTCATACTCAGAATAAGCAATAATTCAGTCAAGACATGTGGACTTGTGGAGCATTCTGACCTTACTCACATTATGTTAACATGTATAGGTCTATGCTCAATAGTCTGAATATTACTGTCCATGGAAACGCAGTCAGTGAGAGGGTGCAGTCAAAAATTACACCCCCCATCCCTCCTTTCCTCTTTTTCCTCTAGAATCCTCTGCGGCTTTTGTGTTGTTTTACTAATTTCTCCCTCTATCCCCTGTTTTCTTCTTTGTCCAGCTTGTCTGTTTAAACCCATTTCTTCCTATTGGGGATTTCCCTGATCCCAAGCCGACTCCTTTCACATTGGGTATCTGCCGATAGAGTCCGCTGCCACACTTGCTAAATTACGTTACTTAAATGTTGATTAAATAACCTACTGTCTGTATTTCACACATATTTGAAATAACACAGCTGTAGACTACTTCATAAAATATATATTTTTGCCCCATATACTGTAGAACCTGCTACAAATCAAAATCACATTTTTATGCTTAAATCATTGATATGGTGTGAAGTGGGACAGGAGCAGCTCAGATAAATGTTGGCCCTGCCATCAGGTTACTCACAGCGACTGCTGATATGAACTACCACCGGCCATGTTTGTCATTTTACTGGAGAAAGCAAAACTGAGCACTGCCTAAAAATGAGAGGCTGCTAGTGTAATGTTTTCTATACTGACTGTTGAGGATAATTAGCGTTGGAGCATAGAGAATCTGAATTCAGATTCCATCACCACTGCGTCCAAATAATATTTCACTCTTATACAGTACATACTATCCTCCCTGGCTTAAGCAGCTTGATGCTGCACTGTAGAAGTCAGGTGTCTTAAGGAAGAGGAGCTGCAACACAATCGAGATGAAGTGGACAAAACACAGCCGAGCATTGTTTTGAACAACAATTTGGATTCATGTTGTTCCATCAGATACAGATCCATTAAAGAATGCCTGGATCAGCCAGATCCTTAGGATCGTCTTCGGACTACTTCCAATGCTTTGTTCCTCCTCTCCAATTGGTTTCTTGTTCTGCCAGGAATTTGAGTTGGGACCTATTATAATAATTCTATGCACATACTCACACATATTAACCCTGAGGTAACCTCGTAAGGATGTGAATGGTCTTGTTTATTCCTCTCAATCATTTACAGTGTAGCTTGTCTCTAATTGACAGGACTTTCCCCCAGTTTTTTGCCTTGAAACTAAAAGTCTGCATCATTCTAAAGACTACTTTGTCATAACATATTAATATGGCTACGCTACGCCTCACCCCTTCTCTCTCCTCCATTTCTCTGTTGATGCTTTCCAGGGCTATGTCACAGTCAGTGAAATCAATGAGCTTTACTCACAGCTAAGAGGAGAACCTAAACCCGCCCCTGCTCTGGCCAATGCCTCTCCTGACTCCGAGGCAAAGCCCTCCCCTGGCGACGACACCCCCAAACCACTGGAGGATGAGGTGTGTGTGTGTGTGTGTGTGCGTGTAGTGGTGCAAAGGGCTTGCGTGTGTTGTTAGTTACACAGACGCAGATGATACAAAGTGTGTGTGTGAAAGAATTATTTCCCCTCCTCCTCCTTTTATGTTTTTTTCACTTTTCTGACACGCTCCTCTCTTCTTTCCAAAGCTCTATTATTCTTCCTCACCTGCCGACTGTCACTCCTCTTCCTCCTCCTCCTCCTTCTCCTCCTCCCATCGTAATCCCCGCCCCTTCCCCAAAACCCCCTCTGTGCATTGGCCAGAGAACATGGTGTCTTATCGAGACCCCTCCCCTCTCCCTGACTCTCCCCCACCTCCTCTTCCTGTCAAAAAACACCACCACCATCTCAGCCAGGTAAAGTGAACTGTAGATATAGATTGTTGAAAATGTAGTTGTAGTGCACGATGGACATTTTTTTCCCTGCAGCCATTTTGATATGAAATTGTAGGCAAACACAAAACCCAAATCAAAGCGCTGCTAAACAACTGTGTGGACATTATTATGAACCTTTCTGTTGGTGTCTATAAGGCGCAGAGGCTAACGACACTGGCACGTAGTAGAGCCCATCTGCTATGGTCCAACAGTCCCCCTAAATACAATCACACCAGTTCCACACATTTATAAATATCAGTCTCCTAAATGCGCCTTTTTTCATTGAGATCCATGAATTATAACCTGAGAAATTGGTGGAAATGTCTCACACAATGTTAAAGAAACTGACAAAAATTCCTTTGTCCGGGTCTGTGCCAACATTGAATGGATTTATTTCTTGGCTCCTGTTCCCTCCTTTCACCAGGTTTTGTGTAATTCTGCCGAAACTCTAACAAGCAAACAAACCAGCAGATAAAAGTAAAAATTGAACCCCCTTGGTGCAGGTATTAGCAATTTAGCGAGCCAACAGTTGAGTAGCGTAATGCACTGAATGCAAACGCACAATGACAGAGGGCAATGATGACACCTGTTGGGAATATCAACATTTTGGGGGGCGTCTTCTTGTGAACATGGTAAACAAGAAACCATTTGAAGGCACCAACAGAGCTTTGCTTATTGTGTTTGCGGTGTTAACCTATTATCTCATGTCAAGATGGCTGCTGTGGAATAAAGGTCAATGGAGTGTGGTTTTGTCTGCCACATTGTCTTGTCGTCTTTTTTCTTTCTTACTACCACTAGAGGGCAGCAAAGTAAGAAATTTAACAACTCATACTTGAAGTAGTTAGAAAAAAGTGGGACCATGTTAAATCACCTAAAATTAACTAGGATTATATTGATTGTTAATTTTAATTGAAATAAATGTTGAGAATTAGAAATTAATTAATAAATATACAAATTAATTAATGTAAAGATTAACGGTTTACATCGTTTTTTTGTGTGTGTCTGTATTTGTGTGTGTTTCATCAGCAGTTCCGTTTACTGGAGGAGAGGAAGAGGTCTGAGAGAGATGGGTCCCATCTGAGCGACACATTACCCAGGAAGAAGGTCACTCCCAACATGAGCCGCCAGTTCACGTGTGCAACACTCGGACGCAGTTACCCCACCAAGGTACACACGCACAGATCAAAGACTAAATAACCAAATTGTTAATCACATATTATATGAAGTTATACTGTTTATTGATTAACTAAAGGAATAAGTAAAAACGTTTTTTTCTCTTCTTGGTTCTTCATAGTCCCATCAGCCCCTGGTACAGAGCACAAGCTGTGGCAGCATTCTTCCAAGGATTTTCTCGCTGTCCAGCAAGGAAAATGATTCTCGGTGTTTGCATAAAGGTGCGCGCGCACACACACACACACACACACACACACACACACACACATCCACTAACACACTTGCCTGGAAACCTAAAATAGGGATGAAGAGAGAGTGTTAATCTGTCAGTTGTGTCTCCATCTCTCGCTTGGGTTGTGACATGGAAATAAGCCTTATATGGTCACAATAACCCGAATAGGGTTTTGTGTGTGGGTGTGCACATCTTTGCGTTTTGTTTATCTGTCGGGAAAGATCATGGAGGAATGCGAGAGGAGGAGGGCTGTCCCGTCAAGTGATACAGACCGTTACAACAAGTGGACAGTTTTCGTCCTAATGCTTTTGAGTATGAACAATTAGTCTTGTTGTGTCAACTGTTAGAGGTGTTTTATATGCGTCTACTATTCATTGTTACTACTATTGTTACTATACTACTATCTACTATTCGTCGTTACACGTAAACTTCCTACTGCAAAAGCAATCTTTAAAAAATCTTTATATCATTATTTTCTATCGGTTTAGACGTTTGCTGACTTGTGGTGTTGAACCTAGATTTTGCTGCTGTGAGATAAGTTTAATGTGTATTTTGTCTTTAAAGAAAATGGATTTACATATGTACCACTTTTAATCTTTTTTGTGCCTGACACTGGGATGTATATTTGGCCCCCCAGTCCCTTTGGTCCCTTGATGTGGCTCATCAGATGGGTGGGTCTGCTGCATGGAGCTGATAGTATCAGGTTGTGTGTGTGTGTTTCTGTTTCCTGTACCCAGAGGCTGAGTTTGTCTCTCTTTAAAGTATCGGCTTTGTAATTTTGCCACCATTCCTCGCTCTCGTCCTGAGGATGTCTCATATTTCTTAGTCTTTTGAGTCTTTTGTACATTGTTAGTTTGACAATCTGGACACAGGAAGAGTTGCACCATTAAGGTGTGGATATATTTCGTTTCACCGTGGCGGGACATTGTGATCCAAACTCGAAGCTGTCTGAGGAAAGCGTTGTGCCAGAGGATGTGACTGAAACAGGTACAACATGGATGTGCAGGAAAACACGAGAGTACTGTTAATTAACTAAATGTCTTTTCTCTCTCTGTTTGTGTTTCCAGGTCAACCTGGCTCTCGAGCCGCTTCCCAGACCAACGTCTACCTCGATGCCTTTGGGTACCGTGACAACCAGGCCTTTGACACGATGAGCATGGATAGTACGGACTCCATTGAAACCAGCATCTCTGCTTGCTCTCCTGACAATGTCTCCAGGTAAGTTCACACGTGTTTCACTGTATATACTAATAGAAGTTAAGGGAAAAATAAAAAAGAATGAATCCTGTTTGTGCTGCTGAACGTTAAATCATCTCTTCCTCAGGCTGATAAGTGCTATGAGAAAACTGACAAACCACGAAAGAATGACAAAAAAGGATGAAAGAAAACAAGAGACAGACAGAAAACACAAAAATGTCCCTTTGTGGTATTTAATATGAAACACTGATTCTGAGAAAGGGGGTGGGGGGCGGTCGGCAACAAAGAACAGGACAGAAAAAGTAAGTTAATGTAAAAAGTGTGTGGAGAGGTTTCCCGCCTTTCATGGTCCCTCGCAGGATTTGTACATTTGTGTGTGTTATGAGTCAAGGGGAACTCTTGATTAGGGCTCCTGGGGGTCAGGTTACAGAGGAGAGAAAACATCGAAGTGTGTGCGTGTGTTTGTGTTTGTGTGTGTGTGTGTTTGTGTGTCAGTCAACCCCCTCAGGTTCAGATGAACTGAGCGAACCAGTTTAAATATGGAGGTACATTTTAGGGGTCCAGTCAGTCTGGACTAAAACCATGTGTGCCTGCTTTTCCCCCCCCTATCACGTTTTTTCCAGTGGTTGCATCTGTCTTTTGTCCCCCCTTCTCTTGTTCCTCTCAATGGTTTGGTCTTGTTTCCCTAAACCATTTGCAGATTGATCTCCCTGCATTGTATGTTCTCCTCTGCTCGGCTCCAGTTTGAATTGTGTTGCAGCATCTTACATTGAATTTCAGAATGCGTGGTGGTGGAACCTGGATTAATGCTGGACCAACAAATTAGTTTCAGGATAGTAAAGAAGTGGATTTAGTTTTGTTATCTTGTCAGTGATGTCCCATATCCAAATACTTAAAGGAATATATTTGCTCTGGGTTAGTCTGCAGTGACTATGAGTACGATTCCCTCTCGTCGACTGAGGTAAGAGAAAGACAGGGGGGACTGTAGGAAGAGGAAAGGATGGAGTTGAACGTGTAATGACAAGTAGCTTTTGTTAATGAAACTGAATTATATTGAACATGTTAACTACCTGTATAGAACGTCCCAAATCCTATACTTTGTAATTGGAGGCATTCAGAAGAGCCCTATCAGGTTATTGATTGGCGGGTAAAAATTGGCCAATATGAGCCATTTCAGTTTTAGTGTTGCAGATATGAAAACATTTATTTTACAGTATTAACAATGCACAAAAGATTTATTTTTATATTATATTTATATATTTTCAGTTGTATAGTATAGAGTATATTTGGATGTATTTGTGTTTGTTTTTAATTTAGTTCTTTTATAATAAAGGTTATGGTTAAACTGTAAAATATCAAGTCTCAATTACATTTCTTTGTCAAAGTGTTTTGACAATGATGTTTTAGGATTAAAAAATATATATATTTAATATATTTGTGTCAGGAAATTGTATTTCTCCCTTAAATCTGTATCTGCGTCAGTCTCAGAAATCCATATCGGCAGGGCTCTAGTATTCTGTTGAAATTATTGCAGGATGCTGCAAAGGGAAACTGTTGAAACTGACAATGAAAAGCATTTTTCTTCACTTCACCACTTACTCTTGTCTTTCCTTCATTTTTTCATGATATCTTTCCAAATCCTTTCTTCAGATGCTCTAGTTCTTTCCTCCCTCTCTCTGTCTGCCTGATTATTTTTAATAATTTGATTGGATATTGTCCAATGTCTACCAATCATCTAATTCAAGTTGTGATGTCATCACGTTTTCCTTTTTGCTGCAGATAAGAATTAGTGTGTGCATGTCAGAGGAAGAGAGAGAACGATTGAGTGATGAAGAGAGAAAAAAGTACTGTTGTTGTTAGTGATAAAATGACAAAACATGTGCACAAATCTCTTCCTTGTGATAATTTATGTGATGTGTAGATCATCAGCTGTCTGGGTGACCTGAAACTAGAGCGGACGTGATTGTCTCTACTCCTTAGATTCGTTCAGCTCCCACACAAGCACAACACTGAGAATCCTCAGCAGAGGGCAGCATTTGGGCGGGAATCTAACTAGTGATTGTATATGTCGAAGATGTACAAAGTAAATATTAAAGTCAGAATGGAATCAGTTCATCATATTCACTGCTGGTGCATCAGGTTTAATTCATTAACATTACAGCTTCATGACATTTGCAATGTGATGAAATTGAAGGTTCAACATGAAAAGATGGTTTGGTGTTTGTTTTTTCTATAACCTTAACTTTAAAATGAATGTGTTGTGTTTGTGCTCCGCAGTGCCAGCACGTCAAATGTGGCCAAGCTAGAGGAGATGGAGCGTCTGCTGAGAGAGGCTCAGGCGGAGAAGAACCGTCTCATCGAAAACAAGGTCACTAAAGAGATTCATGCAGCCTGATTTCAAATCTTAAACCTAAACACCAGGAGACACAACTTAAACTGGTATGTGAATGAATTATTTCTTCAGGAGCAAGAGATGGAAATGCGAAAGCAGGCGCTGGATGAGGAAAAGAAAAGAAGGGAGGAACTGGAAAAGAGGCTACAGGAGGAGACGAGCAGACGCCAGAAACTCATCGACCGCGAGGTGAAACTGCGAGAGAAACAAAGGGCACAGGTGAGAACTCGGAAAGTACAGTGTTGGTGGTTATGTGATTATATTTTGGGACACCACCCTAATTACAACCAGTGGAGTGTTCAGTGTCATCAGGAAGAGGTTTCGTATCCTTTCCTTTCTACCTAAAGATAATTTAATATAAGCATCACCCATTAACTTTTTATTTTTACCACCAACTGCTAAATATTGTATACATCTCAATGGCTCGTAATTCTATTTCTAATTAATAGAAATTAGAAACGCATCATTGTCATGACATGAACCGGTTCCCTCTCCTTCTCATTCACCCTTCCCTCCAGTCCCGGCCATTAACACGCTACTTGCCAGTGAGAAAGGACGACTTTGACCTGCGGGCTCACATCGAGTCGGCGGGCCACAGCGCCGACACATGCTTCCACCTGTCCATCTCCGAAAAGACCTGTCGCGGTTACTTGGTCAAGATGGGAGGCAAAATCAAAACGTGGAAGAAACGCTGGTTTGTCTTCGACCGCAACCGACGCACACTCTCCTACTATGCAGGTAGGACAGAAGATTTACACACACATGCACCCAAATGAATGTGTGTGTTGGTCATACGGAGCAGAGGAGATTATATATACATTAAACGGATCGCTTTCTTATCAGAAAGGAACTTTACAGTGAATTAAATGTGTATTTTATCAGTAATTATTATTTATGTATTTTTTTTATTGTCAAATAAGTCTATTGCCAAAATTGAGTGGAATTTCTTATATTTTCAACTGAATATTTAATTTCATATTGATCTACTGCAGATAAACATGAAGTCAAGCTGAAAGGAGTCGTCTACTTTCAAGCTATTGAGGAAGTGTATTATGATCACTTGAAGAATGCACATAAGGTATGTGTTTGCATCCTTTGCATATACTGTATATTACTCCAACAGCGATGAATGCTACTCACCCTTGTTGTGAAAAATAAGATTTCTTATCTTTTAATATTCATGTCTAATATTCTTCTGTCTCCTTCCCATCTTTCTATATTTTTTAAACACATCCCACACTTTTCCTCTTGCGCATCCTTTTCGCTCATCCTCGTGTTCTTCTCCTTCCAGAGTCCAAACCCCTCCCTGACCTTCAGTATTAAGACTCACGACCGGGTCTACTACATGGTGGCTCCCTCTCCGGAGGCGATGAGGATCTGGATGGATGTAATCGTCACAGGTGCTGAGGGATACACCCAGTTCATGGTTTAGTGAATGGGTTATGGCGGCGGGATACGCCGACATGTTACTGCTCTTTGTGGCTCCAAAGATTATTTCTTTTTTTATCCCTGGACTTTTTTTGAAGTGTCTGGATGGATATTGTTTGCATCTATGCTGAAGAAAGAAAACAGTTTCTGCTGAGACAGCTGCCTTGAGTTTTCAAACTTTCAATATGGGCAGGGTTTTACAATTTTATGTGGACCATTCATGTGAAATAGAATAGGCACATGTATGATAATAATTTTGACATTGTTAGGCAATCAGGTTCAGGCCAAAAGAAGAAATTAAGTGGAGGAAATTGGTGCTATGGTCACTGCAGTGCCTTGCAGTGGGCTCAGGAGTATCACAATGATTTGCACATGCAGGTGACATTAGTATTTTTTTTTTAATTAAGGCGCTGACTGTAACCATTTTTTCAGCCAGCTAAATTGAGCTTTATTACGTCCATATCAACATCTTGTTACTTACATCTACAGGGGAAATACATAAAAAGTTGTGTCTTAAAATGCTAAGTGCCAAACAACCTTCAATAATTTTAATGTGTCTTGGAACAACTCAAATTTTAAAAGGATTTATCAAATGTCAGATGATTTCAAGTGCATTGTAAATCATTTATTCCATTTTATTTGTACACAATAAATAATGCATATAAAGTTAGCAAATGTAGCTGAGCAAATATATTTTATATTTAAACTTTTTCATCTTGATTTAATTACATGCATCATATATATATCTGTCCTAAAAAAAGTGCCTTCTTTCTGTGCATACTCAATGTAAATATCTATTTTCTATGAGGTTCCTATTAAGCTTTAAGGTTGTATTCTTATATACTATATATGTCACTAATAATTCAAGTCACAGCACATTTACATTGGGGTGTAATTATATGCTCAAAATAGTGATCAATCATGTAGGATGTATTATTATTCTGGGTTTACAAGAGTGTCACCATGGGCTCAGAAATGAAGATGAAACCACTGTGCAATCGTGTCATGTGACATGTCTTCATCAAGAGTTAAATCAGAAAGAGGAATATTGACTTTTAATAACCCTCAGAGTCGTTATATTTGTACATATTGTTTTCTTTAAGTTGTTTTAAAACAGTTATCACATTTAATGAGCCATTATCCACTTAAGACTCCCGTTTGTGCCTTTTTGTCATATTTTGTCTATATTTTTAAGATCTACGTTTATCTATACACTAAATGCTGAACTGTCTGTGGTGAGAAAATGTGCAAATGAAATAGAAATATGTTCCTGTGTGGTTGACTGAGAAAAATGACTTGTTTTATTATTTGCCAGGCAGACGAGATCTATGGTACACAAGCTCAATTAATAGACATTGAGTCGTAAAAACGGGCAGATACTTGTGCTGCTTTGGTCCTTTAGCTTTAAATGTGTTCCTTTGATTGTCGTCAATGTGATGTATTTGTTTTCAACTGACGATTCCGCATTGATTACTGAAGCTTCTTTTATCATCCTCCACACTACATCAGAAAACGTCCTCTGACTAGTACATTCATTATATTGCCTCATGACATTGCTTTTTGTTTTGTTGAATTGACCAAAGTACATGTCCATGACGTGCAATATAGACAGTACACACACAAAGTATTCATGTTGCAGCTTTACTCTGAAGATGTTTAATTCATGTTTCCCCTCATCAATTTACACTCAATACCCTGTGGCAGTACAAAAGCAGCATTAAGAAATGCTAAATTATTAAAGGAAAAACATTTTTCACCTTTTTTTAAATAATAATTTTTATGTTGCTCCTACTATACTGTATTTATGCCAATGCATGTATCTTTTGTATTTCCATATGAACAATAAAATACAATTTACTTTTGTTATTGTCCATTTTGTAGTAAGTCTGTTGAGGAGCACACTATGCCTCCCTATGCTTCAAAATAATCTACAATAACAATTTTGCATGGATGAACACCACTGTAACTTTCGCTTAACAAGCCGTTGCTACCATTTACATTACTGACCTGCAATAGAAGCTTAAAGGAGACTTGATGCTTTTTTCATTTTTTTTTTCTCTAGTGTATTATATAGTTTTGTTTGTGTATGTAAAGTTTTGCAAAGTAAAAAATCCCAAAGTTTGTAGTAAAGGGAGCTCTTCTCGCTCGCTGGACGTTTTTGACAAATCACCACAGAGCTGGCCAATCAGAGACTTGGCATTATCGGCAAGGGGAGGGGCTTAAAGAGACGGGAGCTAAAACCAAGTGTTTCACACAGAGGCTAAAAAGAGGAGCTACAGCAATAGACAGGATTAGGTATGTGATGTGTTTTTTTTAACATTAGAGCATTTCAACCTTTTAAAGTAATAACCCACGTTAGAGCTGAGACGGATTGTGATTGCGAAAGGAATCATTTTCAAATCACGCACTGTGCCAGTTGTGAGGGTTCTGTTGAACGTGTGTGGCAGAGTTCAGTCGCAAAGGCCAGTATAGGAGTCATGTAAATATATATAGTGACACTTTTAAACCAGTAGTGTGCCCGACTGCAAATCAGGTCACTGATGACGTCGGCCTGACCACATCTCAATGCTCAAGCAACACAATAATTTGATATACTGCACCAAATGATCATTTAATATGTCATTTGCCCTCTGGTAATGTTTATGGGTGGACTCTGCACTGCAATCAGCATATGTGGGAAGGACAGGGACTGTATCGTCTGTGGCTTGATATGAAATTCAATTGCTGTTTCCGAACAAAGATATGATCAGATCAAATAAAGATATACATACTAATATATGTATATAGGCAGGTAAAGTAAACAATATGAAGTAGTCTAATACTCTTGCACAGTACATTTCCCAATGGGGCCATTCATCAGTCCACAAACGTTGCAGGACAATATAATCCAGAGACAGACACGTAAACGCCATCAGTTAAGGGGGAGATTCAAAAGCCTGAATGGATTCATTGATATAAAGACCAGTTTGCTTTACTGGCTGGTTTACCCTGGATCAGTTCAGTTCAACGAGCCTTGGCTATAAATAGACTGAGTGAGTGTTCTTGGAAAGACCGGTGTGTGTGTGTGTGTGTGTGTGTGTGTGTGTGTGTGTGTGTGTGTGTGTGTGTGTGTGTGTACTTGTGAGAACCATTTTGAGCCAAGAACCTAGAGAGTGAGGACATTTTGGCCGGGCAAGTGCCACAAAGAGCACTTTGAGTTAAAACGCAGCACTCTTAAAGGGATAGTTCACTGGTAAATGAAAATGGACCTATTATCTACTCACCACTATGCCGATGGAGTGGTGGGTGAAGTGTTTGAGTTCACAAAACACTTTTGGAGTTTCAGGGGTAAACAACGTTGTAGTTAAATCCAAAGCAATTGAAGTAAATGGTGACCACTTCCTCAAATGTAAAAAAAAGTGATCGGAAGCCCCGACAAATTCGACTCGAAACGGCGCAATTTACACCATGTTTATAGCCTAAATGTCCACTGTTATCCTCCCATTAGTTACTGTTACTATCCTTTTAATGAGTGCTACACAGGCAGATTAAAAACATACCGATTAATTCCTTAAAGGTTCAGTCTGTAGAATTGAGTGACATCTAGTGGTGAAATTGGATGTTGCAGCTGAACACCCCTCACCTCATCAACCCCTTCCAAACATGATCAACAATCTGTGGTAGCCTTCAGTTGTCATAAAAGCTCAAAAGGTGTTTAGTTTGTCCAGTCTGGGCTACTGTAAAAAAATAAAACCATGGCGGCCTCCGTAGAGAGGACCTGCTCCCGATATAATTTCGAAGTATTTAAATATAATGGTAAAGAAAACAACATTTCATAAAATATCGATGAAACACACCAGTGAAAACATCACAAAGATTATTTTATATTCAGTTTCTGCCAATAGATCCCTTTCACCTAAGTCTCACACACTGGACCTTTAAACCCTGAATCGATTAATTAATAATCCCAGCACAACTAGTAATTTCCAGTGCAATAAAGATTAAGGTTAGGTATTTAGTTGGGATGGTAACAGTCCAACTATCAATTTTATTCAAGGATTGTTTGAGGGTTAGGGTTAAATTGGGATAAGGGTTTAGGCACCATGCCAACGGCACTGAACTAGACGCACGCGGGTGTGTTTCTTTAAGAATTCACTTGAAATATGATCTCTGCGGGTTGGAGAGCGAGAGAGGCTGTGTGTGTGTGTGTGTGTGTGTGTGTGTGTGTGTGTGTGCGTGCGTGCTACCTCACACACACCAACACCTCCCACCCTCTCCTGTGCTGTCGCTTCAGTAATCGAGCGTCGAGCTTCACGATCATCGCCTCTGCAGCCACCATGCGCGCTCCATGTTGTCACACTGTGGGCTTCTCCTCGGTGAACATCGCGGAACGGGCACGGAGCAGCGGCGGGAGGACCACCGCACACCCCGCAACTTGTTAGCGTGCGTGCGTGCGTGCGTGTGCGTGTGTGACAGGAAAGGCAGGCAGGCTGTGTTTTCGACATGGATGTGGCGTCTTCTGCCCAGCACACACGACTCCGTTCCGCGCGTGACCCTGGGAACCACACAGCGCAGAGAGTGACGCGCTAATCATCTGGATGAAAGTCAAAAGGTACGTTCGGTTCCCCCACCTGCGCTGTTTTCGTGTGGGGGGGGGGGGGGGCTGCTCCACACTAACACCACCAGGCCAGTGTCTGGTCCTCCAGCTGCTGTCCAGGCAATGCGGCGTGATTTGGCTTTGTGGGTGTGTGTGTGTGTTTGTGTTTGTTTGTGTGTGTATATACGTGCGCACGCTTTGCTGCATGGCTTGAAATCCTTTGACGACAACGTGTTATTCGGTGTCAATGGGTTTCTAACCTGCGTCTTGTTTTCGTGACGCCACCGAAATGCTTTCGTTTCCACGGCCCACCCCGTTTCACGCAAGCGCATTTAACCGTACGTGCCAGTCGTCATAGGAACATGGAGGAGAGGAAAACAACCTTCCAGGAAGCAACCTGTGTCTTCCCCGTGCAGTAGAAATAAGACACCACCCCTTCTAGGGAAACTGATGCCAGGTCTGTTTTTGAGGCGTGCCCAGGCCTGCAAGTCCTAATGGCTGTGATCATAACAAACTAGAATAACCCCTAGTATAGTGCAAACCTTCACTAAGGCCCAACACCCCCCCCCCTTAAAGGTTCAGTGTGTAAGATCATTCCTCCAGGGGCGTTACCAGGGGGGGGGGGGCACAGGCCTCAAGTGAAATCTGATTGGCCCCTTTCCCCGTCAGTCATCTTTACTTTTTTAATATTTAATAAAGTAGTAAATGGTCCGTATCTTTACAGCCTTAATGACCACTCAAAGCGCTTTACAGTACAGCTTATTGCCATTCACACACACATCCATACAGGGCATCTATGGGCAGCACTTAGGCATGCAGATGGGGAAGACTGGGATCGAACAGTAGTCAGTTACCAACAACACCCAAAATAAATCTGACAATTTGTTACGAATTTTTGTTATTCTCAATCTGCTTAAACATACAACAATATATTCAGTGATGTGTGGCTTTGCTCAAAAAGGTTGAGTTAAGGGTAAACAAGGAATGACTTAAATGTGCATCTTTCTGAGTCAGGAACTGTGTATGGATGTTGGACATGTAAGTTGCCCCTCTGTCTCAATTTTGTGGCCCCTTTAAGGCAAAAATAAATCTAGATCAACCACTGCAGTCCTGTAAATACACATGCCGTTTTTTTTTTTTCATTCATTATTCCCTGGGATATTAGAGACAATGTTGGTAAACGCCTTTTCTCACCATGTTAATGAAAGGGAAAATTCTGGGATCCGCCCCCTGATCCGGATGTGGTTATTCGTCCAGTAGTGTTACGTAATCTTGCTTACAAAAAAACCCCATACAAACCAACAAAGAGACTGAAGTGAAAACAAAATCGCAATGATGATCAAAATGAGGTTAAAAAAAATCAGCAGGGGGCTGAATAACACTGCTCATAAGTCATGGTGTTACTTTGGGTTTACTTCTTATATACTTATTTATTCCAGAGTGTAGATTTTCACATGCACACATGCATTTTTGTTTCAACTAGTTTTTTTAGCAACAAATAACTAACAGACCTAAAATGATAGAAACCATCTTTTAGAAAAAATCAGTGACCGAAACCACCCTTGAGAAATATTTATTTGACCTGAGTTATTTCAGCTTCATTGTTGTACAACAGGAGAAAGTGGAGACACGTCGTCCATCTTAACATCCAGTCTATGGGGACATTCTATACATTTGTCCATGGCGTTTCCTGTCTGTAGCCTGTCTTTGAGTCGACCTCTATAACCATGTGGCCTTGGTTACAGTGTCCTGTATGGAACTTGTGTGTACCTTACACAGTCGGTGCTTTGTAAGCTTAACAAAAGGCATCAGGTATCACTTCAGGCAGAATCCTGCTTATAGTTTCTTCAAGTGTCCCTATAAGAACAATAAAAGTATTTCTGTCTCCCAGTATGCTATTTTAAAGTACTGCTACTCACTGACCACGAATGCATTATGTGCAGGCAAAAGGAGAGGGCTCTGTGGGAATGGCCTCAGTTCCCCGGTGGCTTTTTCTTGGTTACAGCGATTTCAGTGAGGCCCTCAAGCATTTCTTTGGTATAACACAGGAACAAAGGCCGGTAGAAAATCGCAGAGGCTAGAGCTCCAGGGAGTGAGGTGTGTGTGTGTTTTGTTTGCCTGACCTGGAAGATACCCAGTTCTATTACTGGGGAGACCCACTGTAAATATGTCTTTTAGGTTAACAGACTTGGCAAATAGCTCAATGAACCACGCTCCAAACAGTTCGGTGGTCAGGACTCACAGTGGCTGCAGAGCATGGACCTCTGTCACTGACATACATTTACATTTTACTGGCTGCATGCCAGAGTGAAGAGCTGCTAATTTTGGATCTTTTGTTGACGTGCTTTTGATCCAAATATAGACATGTTGAATAGATTTTTAGGTTTAACAATGGCTTTAAGCTATAGGGCCTGGTTTTACTGCACACCACAATAATTCAAGGCCTAGATTTGGTAGTAAGTTGCGTATGAGTAGGAATGAAATAGATTTTGTTGAAACATTGCGTGCTGATGAGCATTTATAACATGAACCAATGTTCCACTCTCACAGGGTTGACCCCTTAAAGTTAACCTGAAATACCAGTCCCACATAAATCCCCCTAAAATAGACAAAGTACCTAAAAATTAGCTTCTAGCTGTTGGCCTTGTGATCCAGCATCACACGTGGGTACATTTGAGTTTAATGAGATTCATTACAATCCATTTTAAATACTTTTTATGATATAAAGATCATTTGGGGAGATGTATTCACACTGGACAGGATACATGAGAATAGAGTCCTGTAATTTCACATTAAAAACATTACTTTTATCACCCACAGTTCCAGTGCAAGTCTTCCTTACAGTCAGTTACTATGATAGAGACATATATGTTGACTGATTAATTAATGTGAATGCTGTGATTAATCTGAGTGAAGGTTGTGATTTTATGGGCAGAACAATGTATTTTTATATTGTTATATTGGGATAATCATTGATATTGTTCTGTTGCTCGGCCCCACTGGCCTGAAAACTTACTCCAATATCTAGGTCAGCTTACTTTGGCTGAAGTCTTCTGTCTAACCTTTACCCTCTCTGTGTCCCTCCTCCCACAGTGGGGTTGGATGGCCATGGACCCATTCAGCCAGCTTATCCTCACCATCTCAGTGACCAGTTTCTTCACCTTCCAGTGGCTCTTCCACAAAGTCAGCCCCTGGGTGTCCATACGAGTCAGCCCTGGCTTCCTCGGCCTCGGTGACAAGCAGAAGGTGGAATGGAACTCAAGGTGACCTGACATGAACCGATGATTTTGATGAGTTGTAAAACACACATGCTTCGTGAGGCAGGGAGTGTGTGCTCAGCTCGGATGTTGGCCAGAAGGGTTTTGTTTCAGCTGGGTCCAAAGATAAGCACTGGCAGTCAACCTACATAGCTCCTGTGACACAAACATCTGACTCACCAGTAGGATGCATTGTGTGTTTTGTAATGCTTGCTCTACAGGGCACTGCTTCAAGGTTCTGGCAGTGTGGTGGAAACCCAATGCAATGTTTTATTTTTTTTCTCAAACTGTATTATGCCAAACATGTCCCTACAGTAGTGCAACTTATTTACCCCCTACCATCCTCAACCTCTTGTCCACAGATTTTGGCCAGATTGTGCAAAATTCCGGTACAAAGTATAGAAGATAACTCAGTACATTGCTCAGTATCACAACAAGTTTAAGTGAGCAATGGTTTTCTTCTTAGATGCTATGGCTGAATTCATGTGATGCCCTTCACACTGTCTGATCATCCACTGAAACATGAATTTCCACAGATAATTCATGTGCCACGTGACAAACCTTTTAATGCAAGGTAGCATAAATAATGCATCGTGCATTGTTGTTTTTCAAAGACAGCCACTGTATCCTCCGTTATTGGCTCCTCCTCTACCTCCTAACCACTGCTGCAAGTGTGTTCCAGCATCTGTTCAGTTGATGTACACTCTTTTCTGTGTAGACAGTCAGGCCCCAAGCAATAAAATGACAAAAGAGCACAGGATGAGTTTTTTAAAAGATGGGATTTATTTATAAAGAGGTCAACCAAACAGAACTCTACTCAAAATACCACGAACAAAACAGTTGGCTCAAACAACTGACCAAACAAATGAGACAAGAAGGAGATAAACTGGCAGATCAAACCATTTTCAAATGTAACCTAATGAAACAAAATACTTAAACTTGCTACAACAAACCCCCATTCTCCCCATGCTGATGCAGCAATTGGTCTGGTCAACATTTTGCGGTGGTGTATGGATTCTTTTTTTATCTTACATTGGTGGTCTGGGGAAACTTTTTTTCCTATCAGGGTTTTTTTTTATGTTAAATCTCTAATGCATAGCTGGAGATCCTTCTTTTTGGCAAGTTGTCTGATGTCAGATGGTATTGATGATGATGCTTCTACTCTTTGTTGGTTTTAACCAAAATAACTTGCTCAAACAAATCCGTCCTCACTTACGGTAATGTCAAGCATGGCTTGCAAGGAAAGCAACTCTGCCTTGAATGAAGGTCGGCGGTAATACTACGTACAAACATGGCTAGTTAGGCTGTATTTGTAATGTCTGTTATTTAATCAAGATTTGCTTAATGAGAGTAATTGTCACGATGAGACTTGCTCCCCATAGTGAGACATCATTCAGAATATAATGAAAAGCAACTGTTGGTCTCCCTGCTGGACTGGGACTATGTGCCATTCTGTCCCTTAAGCAGTGTTTTATCTATTAGTCTAATTGGTCTGAATCTGTCTCCAGCCCTGACCGGGAATCTGTTCATTCACTGTGCTAAAAGCTCAGAGCTAAACCTTAAAACAAAGCACTTCTGATGAATAAAGATAAATCTCTAAAAATCCTTTGGACAAGCTTATTTAACATCAAATCTCACACGTCTCTGATCACACCTGTATGTTTTTTTTTTTTCCATTTTAGGACAGTTTCAACGTTTCACGCACTGTTGGTGGGAATCTTCTGTCTCTCCATCTTGTTCTTCGATGATGCCGTCAATGAAGACCCAGTCTGGTGAGAATTTGGCATTGAATTAGTATCGGGAAGGGAAACATTTTTATCAGAACATCTCTACCAGCCACAGTTATGATTTTGGTGATGATTGATCTGCCAGAAATGAGAAACCTCCTTTTTTAAATTGAGAAATTAAATTTAATCCCTATTGTTTCAAATATTACAAATAACTTTGAGTGTTACATCTTCCAGCATCATCGGTGGGGTCTGCTTCTGTGGTGTGCTAGAATAGAAAGCTTGACAGGCATGGATGAGAGGTGGGACTTGGGGTAAAGTTAGCTGATATTTGGCAAATTTTCCTTCCATTTCTTTTATTTAAAATATCTTTTTTTTTACAACCGTTTGAAATAGCCACACTTTGAAATTACCAAGGCCAGAACAAAGTGACTTTCATCAGACAAACCCAGTCAAACCAAATGTGTATTTTCAATAGGGGAGATCCTACACTGGTGAAGACTAATGTGGCCATCACAACAGGCTACCTCATATCTGGTAAGAGAAACATACTGTTTAATTAAAACTTTTGTAAAAGATACGATACACTTGATCCTTTGATGACACCATTAAGTTTTAGCCACAGACTATGGCGATATCAGTCGATATCGAAATATATCGCGATATAATCTAAATAATCAGGAAATAACCTTTTTGCACATTTGTGTTTATGTAAAATGTCTGTCCTGAAGCAGTAGTGTTATAATTATTCAGGGGTGGAAACCCGCTGAAACTATGAACGTAGCTGAAAACATGAACATAACTCTTTCCAGCCACATGATCTCATTGGCTGTTCGTGTTGTCTGTCAAAACATGGACAGGATGAGTTCTATCGACGTTATATCGGCATGTCTTAAAAATCTCTATCGAAGAAAAGTTATATTGCGATAATTATCGATATCGTTTAATCACCCAGCCCTACCACAGACAATTCTAAATAAAGTATTTCAAGTTCACAGCATGCTTTTTATCAGTTGTATGCACTCCAAATGTTTTTATTGCACCAATGACATGTCATCTCTCTGTCCTCTGTACTTTTGTTTTGCAGATCTGCTGCTAATATTTTACTATTGGAAGGCGATAGGGGACAAGTTTTTTGTAGTTCACCATCTGGCAGCGTTGTATGCTTACTACTATGTACTGGTGAGTGCCCTATTGTCCAATAGCAGAACGTGCAGGCAAGATGGGAAGGAGACAACCAAGGGTGAACAGCTGTGTCCTGCCGAGTTGGGTGTTTTAACGAATTTAGTCACTGTTCAGTGTCCATGGCTGTCCCCACGCAGCCATTCAGCTCATATAGGTTAGTTCAATATGCACAGGTTAAGCATAGTGAGTATATGTGGAAAGAATGCACCCAAAACTGTACAAACATCAGAGAAGGAAATTATATGGATGGATAAAGTCCACAGTTTGGTGTTTTCAGCAGTGGCTACAGTTTTGACGTTGTTGAGATGTTTTTATGTTTGTTGCCACTTCTGTGGTTGTGTTTTGTCTCAAAACTATTGAACACAGTCTATACATTGTCATGAGGTGTGTCGTACTAACATTGATATGCACAGGTGCCATGTTAGGCTACATCCACACTAGTACGTATTCGTTTGAAAATGCATCAACACCACCTCCATTTCAGACATAGACTTCACCAAGTTGTCCTATCACATGACCACCTTCTGGAAGAAAATGACACAACTGCTTACATGCGTAGAAGACAAGATATTATTCAAGCAATTCTGGTCATGTAAAATGCGTTTTTAAGGCATGATAGTATGGATGGGATAGCTGATGCAGAGCCAAAATGCTAGTGTGGACAGAGATCCTTTTTAGTTTGAAAACACTCAAATGAAAATGTAGTAGTATGGATGTAACCTTAGTTTGACACATTTCATTGAGGTCCAGCAGTTTGCATTGTAAAGGCCCTCTTTCTGGTGACATCAATTGTGGGTATGGTTATTAGCATGATCACAATTCCTGTGCTGCTGGTATTCAGTTGGCTCCTATCTTGTCGAGCGTACTCGGCAGTGCTGTTCACTCTTGGTTCAGTCCGAAACCCTCTAGGTCTCCAGGATCTGTCGCATAATATACTATAGAAATGAATGACTATGGTATTTTTTGCATGGAATGCTCAATAATGATATTGGCTGATGACCCCCCCTCCCTCCCCCCCTTCACCTTGCTCTTCCAGTTTCTGTGCTCTCTGTTTTGTTTTTAACCGATCCCCTTCACTGTTGTTATGACTCAAGCTGAGCTTTTCGGAGCTTAGCGCAGCTGAACCCCGAGCGGTAACCACTGTGTGCATGCCGGCAGCTTCATACACAGACGGGGTATCTTTCTCTTTGCTGTGCATGCCAAACAAACAGTATTTGACTGTCTCAATAACATACCTGCCTATCTGCAGTGCCTTCAGCCTGTCTTGTTTTTGTGCCAGAACCTAAGTCTGCCTCCTCTTTCTCTTGCTTCACACACCTCTCGACCCTCTGCAGTGAGGGAATACTGACAAAACCGCTCAGAGAATGGCATCCATATGACCCCAGGTGGTTGAGGCCCTCACCAAATAGCCAAGTCCTTTTTCTAATACTATGCTGGAAGTATTCTGTCAGGTGTAACCAATGGAATTACTGTTGTTGTTGCTCTTTAAAGTCAGTCTTTTCCTTTATAACCATTTTACTTAGAGTGAAGAAAACTTGCAGGGAATTCCATCAGTTCCCCAACAATAAATGCTCTTTATAGGAAAACTCAAAAGGACATATAGCGTGCGTTGCTCTGCTTCTGAGTCCCCATACTTAAACTGTCCTTGGATTAAAAATAAAGAACTACATGCTTTACATTGCTTAGTTCCATACTTGTAGTTTTATGTTGCCAGTGCCAAGTTCAGCACAGCACTGAGGACGACTTGTGTCAAAGCAGAAATCCAGATGTACATCTCACCCTATACAATATTCAAGTCGTCGGCTGGATTAACAGATTTCGTCTTAAATGTGACACGCATCATTTTTACTTTTTACACATTTCTACATCTAAATTGAAACAGTGTCACATTGTCATCAGAAAGTTCTGATTGATTACTGACTGTAAATCTGGCCTTTCAGTTGGAGAAACAGAGCAAGCACCTGTGTCTAAAAACCATTAGGTCGGTGAGATGAAGTAGGCCATACTGTTACTGGACACTCGTGACTGTTTCCTCAGACCAGATCTGATGCTCATTTGGGATAACAGAATGAATGCTCCACATTTTACGACTGTGATTTAAAAAAGAAAACACATTGCGAGTCAAATTACTTCTGGCGCTATTACATTTGCATTAAATTCTTCATAACCTTGGATGTCATTTTTCATTTGATTTAGTTATGTCTTCAAATATGTTGTCTCATTAGTTGTTGTGTTGAGTGTGTTTATGTGGAAGTGTACATGTAAAATACACAAAAACCTGAACCTATTCTATACAAACATTAAATCCTGAGTTGTACAGCCTAATTAAGGCAATTAAATGTACTTGGATTTGGGAAACCTGTATTTAATATGATTATATTTATCTTGGTATGTTTTGCTTATTGATCAGTCTGCCACTAATGTTGTGAGAGTGTTCAATGACTTTGACTGATCTGATAGCAGCATAATCTGACTTGACTAAAGCTTAACTAAAAAGCAGAACATATATATGCTGTTTAAATATCAGATGCATGCTTTCTTCTCAGTGTTGTTAGTCTCGCTTCTGAGGCGCTTCCAATTGTGGCGGCATCTGTTTTTTCATTTCAATAATCTTTTTCTAATGTATGTGTACAGTCTTGTCTGTCTCTGTGTCTTCCGCTGACTTTAACACAAAAAGCCCCTCTTTAAACCCCACATGCAAAAACTACCAACAAGCACTTTGGGGTGTGTCATCCCTGTTCATGCAAAAACTACCAAAAATGGGTTGTGTATCATTCAGAGACCCCAGAGCTGGGTCTGGATCTAGATGGGGACTTCTTTATTCCTGTCTTGTCTGCTGTTATTGCTGTTGTGTTGCACTGAGCAGATATGATGCCCAGTCACAGTATGGACTTACCAGTTCCTAGAGGTATTGGCATTCTCATGCCCGGTGGAAAGTTCAAATCACAAGGTAGAAACACTGAAATGCAGATGCACCCTGTTTGTTGTAGTAAGTATATTTCAATGGCCAGATTTTGTTTCAGCCCTGACGGTAAGTCTTCTTTTTACATGCTTTATAAATCAGGCCACAAGAAGAGTCACCTTGAATCCATTTCTGTGGATGTTTTTGTCCAATTGAATACTGTATTTTTTTTAACCAAATTTAGACTTTGATTTGTTTTGTATTGACTGGAATGAGACATAACACCAAATAGCAGCTCTTGCTAAGGCTTCAGTCAAAACCTATAAATAAAGCCACAGCAGCTTTGACATAACAGATGATTTAGTATTGTGGCAAGGTCAATGTTTTTTAAGCTCGGGTCTCCTGAAACCATATTGGTTTTATGGTTATCTCTCATTTCATCTCTCTACTTAGCAGCAGTTGAAAAATTGTGCAATTTATTTAAAAAATAAAATAAATTCATGCAAGTATATCCAGGAATGCTGGAAGTAAGTCAGAGTTGGGGGTGCTGAGAAAAAGTCTCAATAAAGAAAGCGCTTATCTTATAATAGGGCCTCTTAGCAAACGCAGCTGTTGTTGCTTTTCGTAAAACACATATGACTGTTGATATTACAAGTTTCATCAGGAATTGCCTCAAGCAGTCATAACTCAGCTCTGAGCTCAGATTACATACAAGACAAAGTGGCATTCCGGCCATGAACTCTTAAACTGTGACATGTTTGGCAGTGAAAACATTTTACTTTTTTTCTCTGCATGGCTTTTAATCTCTCCTCCAACCAGTGGCTGGCTGAATGAATGAATGTATGATTGTACAGTATGTTTATCAAAACCTGTGCTTTTGATATTTGCTTAATACCGTTTTCTATTGTTGAGATATTATTCGGATGAATTGTCTCTCGAAAGTTATCTATATCTATTTATATATATATAGATAAATCTGTATGTATAATCAAAGTTAGCTAGCAATAGTAGCAAAGATACGTTAGTGATTATTACCTCAGTGCAGACAAATGTATAGTTTTATGTGAGCATTTCTGCATTTGAACCTTGTCCTCTCGGTTTCTTGAAAGATGGAGGATTATGGTGACGAGTTTCTTACCAATTTTATATGAAAGTTTTGGACTGGGGCATTGAAAGTTACTGGCCACATTGATATGACTTTGTCAATGGCCAATTCTTTGTGCCCCTCCTGTAGGGTAGTACGAGTTCCTGCTCTCAATAAATATAGAGAATGAATCATCAGGAAGTGAAATTGGAGATGGCAGTCTAATTTTGGCCTGCAAATTCTGAAGGAATAATAATGTGCCCTGACAGAGAAGGGTCTTTTGTTAGATGTGTCAAATGGGTCTAAGTTTGGTGGGAACTTCATGTAATTTTAGAGTTTCCCCCTTCCTTACAATTATTTCTTAAATTTAAAATCAAATACAAAATATCAAAGGTCCAAAAAAGTATTTCAATCTTAAACATACCTTCGTTTTGATAGTTAATCGAGATCTTTGCTGTCATTGATGTAAGTGCTGTGGATCTGCTAGATACTGACAATGGATGGTGTTCACTGAGGAGCAGATCGCTCAGCAGCTTCATGCCTGCTGGTCATTTCATTTTCTGTGGTTTTCCTGTTCTTGCCTTGTTCTTCCAGGGCGAAGGAATGTTGCCTTATTTTGCTAACTTCCGTCTGCTCGCTGAGTTTTCTACACCATGTGTGAACCAGCGGTATGTATCCTCTTTGCGTTATTTAATTCAGGATTCAGGCTAAATTTTTTAACATTTCTTGAGATGTGTCAGAAGTTGTTTGGATTGTTAGGAATTGTAATTATATGCACAAGCAGTTTTCAAACCATTTATCTTAATAAAGCTGAGGTCATACCTGACATACTTAAACTCTCATGCACTGTAAAGGTTCAAGTTACTCATGAATGAAACTTTTAGATATTGACATTTTAATATTGCTAGATACTGTATTTTTAAATTTGTCTTCTGTTTCAGCTGGTTCTTTGAGGTACTAGGTTATGCCAAGTCCTCTCGGCCCAACATGGCAAATGGCGTTGCCATGGCAGTAGTGTTTTTCGTGGTACGCATCGCCGTCATGCCCGTCTACTACAGTCGCATGTATGCAGTCTATGGCACGGAGGCCTTCTACCTTGTGCCGTGGGGTGGCCGCGTAGCTTGGATCTGCTCCAGCATCTGCTTGGATGTCATGAACATTATGTGGATGCATAAGATCGCCCGTGGCTGCTACAAGGTGTTGCGCTCGGCTCACCAGAGCAAAGCCAGCACGCCTCAGGAGAATGGGAAGACAGATTAAGGGAACCAGGAAGTCCGTGGCCACAATATGGACAAAAATGACGTCACTCTCAGTGCACTGGTTAGCAACAGGTGGGACCCCTCACATGTCGAGCTGCTTCAGCAGGAGCACACCTGGGATTTGTGACATTAAAAGGCTGAACGTAATGAGGGAAACTGAGATTCCTTTTGGAAAGTGGGTACAGTCACCGAGACGTACCGATGGACCAATCAACTGGCCGTCCGTAAGCCATGAAATGACGTCTTAGCAATACTCTGCGGCATGGCCACTTATTTTTCTCTTGAACAATTTTACGACTACACAAAAGAGGTTGTGCGGGGACAGTGGACTGTTAGCCCGAACCGGAAATTGTCCAAAAGTTTACTGTTCTTTACATATTTGTTAGTCAACGAATGAATTCAAAATTTGAGTTTGTGTCGACAAAGAGGCCAACACTTGAGGGAACCGTGTAATAAACGTATTGGTGCCATGAAATCATTGGGAGCTGCCTCCTGAGGGAGAAGAGTCTAGCATCACTTTTATTTCCCCTCCTTCTTTTAGATGCAGGTACTTGGTTGAGATGCACAAAGGGTAATAACTGAGAAGAATACGTATGAATACATCACCTGGTCACTCATTCGTTTTCATTCGCTTTTAAAAAATCAGCCTTTAAGAAATGTATGGCGACATTGTGAGTGTCTTGGTGGCATTTGAATGGTTCATTTATATTATGTAGGGGTTAAAGGGCGTCAGTGCCACGTATGTAGTTCGTGTCTTTAATCTTGCAGGAGCAGAAGTCGAACAGGACACTGATGTGTTCAGGGTACATCAGTGCAGAAGTGCTAAAAGGGAAACTGAATGTCAATACTGTGTTTTTTGTTGTTTTTTTAACTCTTGATTTTGCAATGCAAGGACCGTAACCGTAATGAAATAGAGGCCACAGTTAACATCCGATTTGTAAATACACATGATTCAATGTGTATACAAAGTGACGTGTCACATTCACACAAATATCTTGCCGACACTCTCCTCTGGGAGTCTGCGTTTTTATTTATTTCACGTTGTGATGTATGTGAAGGGGTGAAACTGACGTGGAATCTGTGTCATAGACAAACCTAATGTTCCGTGAAGAGTTGTGAGCTGTGTCTCAATTCAGGGGCTGTACCGTTCGGAGGCTGCATTGGAAGAGCGATTGCGTCAAGGTGGCAGGATCAGGCCGTTTCATTTTGAAGACCCCTTCAAACGCGGATGAGAAATTAGTCTTTTCATCCCCAAGAAATGAAGGCTTCAATGGGTGGATCTATCCCAATCTATCCCAGAATTCATTGCGTTTTACTGTTTTTCAAAGAGGTAATGGCGCCGGCAAGTAATGAGACATCCGTTGCTGAAGTATCACACTTCAAGTCAACCAAACAGCCAATGTTGCGCACGTTAAAAAAATCAAGGGGCATTCAAACTTTCTCGCTGTGTCCAACTTCAGCTCCGTTGCTAGGTAACAGCAATAAGGGCGGGATGAGCTGGTGACACCCATCATCGAAATCCTCTGTAGATCAGACCGACTCATTGTGGTTCAGCCTTAGCGGTCTCCCCAGCCCACAAAGGCCGCCTCCTTTATTGTCCGGGTAGACTGCGTCCTCTGAAGGAGGTCGACCCGTGAATTGGGACACAGCTTTGTCTGGAGGTTTATATAATATTCACACTTCCTGTTAATTGTTTCTTTACAGGCACAAACTGTTAATTTCACCCCCTGGGCAACAATTGCCAACAAGCTGCATGCTGCTACGTGTTTTACAATTGAGGAGTAGTTTTTGTTTCCCAGACAAAACATCTGTGTTTCATACGGTTTAGAAGTTTATGTCAGCAAATATTTTATAATCAGAAAGAGCATTGTAATAAAACCAGCCTCTGCCTCGTGTTGTATATGATTTACAAGCTGGACACAAGTGTTTTAAGTTTGTCAGTGGGTCTGAGTTCTACTTGTTTTGTTTAGCATCATTCTACTGACCCCCGTACAACACTGAACACACATGGAACAAGTCAGCTCAAAGGTATTTAAGGTATGTGTATCATCTGTTTAAAAATTAAAAGTTGCGATTTATCGGTGATCCGCGATACCTACTTGAATTTTGAACTGTAAATGTATCTTTTTATGAGCTGTACATCAAAAGCTGTCATATGTGAAAGCGAAACAGGGATTGCTAATATGCCTTGTTTATGTTACGAATTTTTGTTTTGTTGCCTTTTTTGTTCGCAAATTATTGTTGCACGGTGAATATTTTTGTTACTCGACTCCTCACAACACTGTGATTTACTTGTGTGATTTCCCCCCCCCATGTACTATGTGATTGTTAAGCCTTTTGTAATGGAGCAGTTTCAAATGTAAAAAACCACGAGGCTTCTCGAGGCTGGTTGTTTTTGCTTTAGTTAAGGATTTTAAAATTGAAAACAAAAACGAAAAAAAACGTATGTTTATGTGCCAGTGATTGAATTCATTACAATTCCATGGTTAAAAAAAAATCTTTTGGTGTCGTCGTAGGATGATGCTGGTTTTCTTTTCCCATGCAGCAGTGCCAACTCGCAACGAGTTCAGTGGTTCTGATTAGTTCTGTTCTGTTTGCCATGGTAAAACTTTTCAGTAGGAGCCATTAAACCAGTGTGTTTAGATCAGGACGGATTTATGTATGTATGTATGTATGTAAGGCATATGTCATCCACATCACAAGAGAGTATCGCTTATCTCACGTGTTAAAGAGCAGCCAGGATGTGGCGTCTTAATACGTCAGTGGGATTCAATAGAAAATCTTGCAAGGGGTTTCAGGACGGCAGCAGACGGCCACTTCTGGGGGACGTGGGCGTCTCTGAGCAGGGTCATGCATGGTCAACGTCTTCATGCATTCACTATTACTGCATGTGGTATCGCATGGGTATGCACTGTAAAACAAACATATACACTTGCAAGAGTAATTTTGTTCTTTTTTTCTTAGTACATGTACATAATGATTACTTAAGCTTTATTCTTGTACTGTGTCACACAATGTAAATCCACAAATGACGAGGATGATGGTGTGGGGGAGAACATTTAACAACTTTAGTCCAATATCCAGCACAGAAGTAAATCGTTAAGGGAAAACTTGAATACTGATCAGCACAGTTCATAAGAACCTGGGCAGTGCAAATAGACATGAATACTAGGATCACCTTGCAACATAGGCGTACCATTGTCTTTAATTTATTAATCCAAGAGAACAAAACAAAGCAGGCATTATGGTACCGGAGCGTGGCGCCGTCGTCTGCTCTGAATGTACAGGAGAGACGTAGGTGGAAGGTTTGGTGACGTTCCATGAATGTGTTGGAGATGAGAAAATATTTGTCACTTACAGTTTTTTCACTTGTCCATTACAATAAATACCAAATTAACCCTCGGCCAAGAAAAATAATGTTTTTTTAGTACTGAATCAATGAACCATTAATGTGTTGCATGGATTTCAAACTACTGCCAAGAACATGAAAGTCATTATTACTGGGTACAGCTGAGCATATATAACAAGTTATTATTGCCTTTGTTTTGCTCATGTGATTTTCTTTCAGGAAAAGCAATATACAGAAACTGCCAATAAAAACATAGTGAACTTTGCCATGTGGAATTTTATTGCTGAATTTTCCATTGAAGAATTTCTTCAGTCGTTGTGTGCATATTTCATATTTTTACAATTCTGCAAAATGTATGCATAATTTATTCTTTATTTAACTAAATATTATTTCAAAAATTACCAGAGAAGCCCTGAAAGGCTTTCTCCTTTTTTCAAGTTACAAAACGGGGTAAGAGCAAGTTAACATCTCGTCAAACAATACAACAGAAATCTTTATCTGCTCTTCTAGATTTCAGTCTGTGAAGGCGTTGGGGTTTCTGCCAAGACGTCCGTTGGCTCACATTCAAGATGGTTATTGTCCAAAAAAGTCTTAAAGTTTACATTCATTATTTTTTGTCATAATTAAGCACATGGGTGTCATCAACAACATATTCCCTGAATATGTTAGTGTATGGTAATGACTTTCATGAGCCACAGGAGGGCAGTGGTGCCTGTGTTTCTTTCCTTGTGCTGTGTTGTCATTATCAATAAAAAAGGGTGAACTCATTCATGTGTTTACTATAATCTGAAAGACTGCTGTCTGTTTGTCTGACCTAACATTGGACATACGAGTGAATGTGTCGGCCTGATACCTCTGCTCCTCACTTAAACCTCACACGCAACTCAACTGGACTAAAAGGGTAGATTTAGATTTTATTTGTATTCTCTCAGCTACAGTAAAAGGGCGTTGAACAAATTGGTTTGTTGTTGCCACTTTATCGTATTTTGCCCACAAAGCAGTCACCTGGTTGAACCAGGAATGTCGAGCTATGCTGCTTCAGGCAGAGATGAGAGTATCTTCGTTACCAGGGTTACAAGATATAAACAAGATGGGCATGTATCAGCATACAAAGCATTTCATCACAGACGATCAGATCGAAGATAATGCTGTGCACTTGTATAACTTCGGAAGATACAGCGTTTCCTCAGTTCCGGGTGAGTGATTTATTTGTCTAAGTGCTTTATTAAGCCCTCACATTGTACGTGTGTTGTGTCCAATGAGCAGCCGCTGCAGCTTTTCATACACAAAAACATAAAAGTTCAATTTTACATAAATGCTGAAAGTCGTTGATCCGTCCTTTGGTGAGAGAGTATTTATTACACTTTTTTTTTTTCTTCATAACTCCCTTTATCTTTCTGTTGACAATATCCTCCTTTAAAGACACATGCACACATAAAGTTACATCACAAACCTGATGAGCAAGTAATCAAAGCATTTGTGAAATGTGACCGTTCAAGTAGGCTGCTATACTTGCATGAACGTTACATGAGAGTCTTACTTTCTGCTCCACTACATTTATCACCTCTGCCAAAGAAAGTTATGTTTTCATGAAAGTGATGTGATATAAACGAGAGTCTGTTTGGTGCTTAGACCCCGTGATGTCATCAAGGTTGAAATGGGGCGTGGCTACATAGTATAGGAAACCCACCGGTGGTTAATGGGACCTCGGATATGATGAAGATGATTGATATAGATGAGATGAGTGGACTCAGCTGAGCTCGACCCCGACACTGGATATGGAGACTGGAGGGGACTGGGTAGGAGGAGGGTTGCAGCGAATCACTGAAATAACTCCTGGTGGTGAGAGAGATGACCACGTTGGCCATACCCACAGCAGAGTGTGCCACAAAGTTACAAGGGACATAACAGTTCATTACACTTCATAGGTGTGACAGATGCTGTTTAGCTGCTCACCAGAGCAAACACAACGGTGAATGTGTGAGCCTCTCGGAGGCTGTTTGCATGACAAGTGGGAACTTAACGCCCTCTTTTCACATATTAGTCCGTCTGCAGGTGAAATGAGCTGATTACACTCACTTATGACTTAACGACGGTTAAAGGCCCAGACCAAAGGCTTCAAATCCCACACCTGGCTCCCTGCTGTAGCCCCTGGGCCTGTGCTCCACCTTCTCTTGTGAATGACCTCTGAGCACACTCCTTCTCAGCTTATACACTGAAAGTCTCCAACGTCCCTCATTAGCTGAGCATGTGACATGATAGCTAAGTCCCCCCCCCCCCCCCCCCCCCCCCCCACACACACACACACACACACACACACACACACACACACACACACACACACACACATGATGTCAAGGTTTGAAGGTTTTGTATGGAAATGGAATATATCCATTTCTTGCGTGTTGCTATCTACTGTATACCCTTTGATCCCCCCCTCAATGGCTTGACTGCACTCGTTGTGTACACACACTCTGACACGTCAACAGTTTCAAGCAGATTTCAATGTCTCTGAGCTTCTTTTCAGATAAGACAGGTCGTTTCAGCATTTCCCCTCAGAATGATAAAAAGCTTATGCAACTAAAGTTCACTATATGTCATATTTATTGTGTATTTATTATTGAGGCAGAAAAACGTAAATTTCTTATTTTTGCAATGTGCATCTGTCTGAAAAAATGTTTGTCGGTGTACATGACACACAACTTTAACACAGCGCTTAACTTTGTGGAAAAAAGTATTGAAAAATATGAACACGGCAGGAAAAAATAATCTCTCATAAGAGTCAAACAGACTGAACATCAGACCAAATCAGACAATAGGAATAATTTACAACAAAAATTAAGACACAGCCACTTGAACCAGTTACTAATTACATCCTGACTCAGACAGAGTTGTAAAAAATGTGAGGAATTGTTGTGTAACTAGTTGTTGGAAATGGAAGATATACGTGAGATAAGTTTCTTCGTGTTTCTTGTAGTTAGTATCCGTGTCAATGTTTAAAGAACACGTCAGATTCAAGTACTTTTAACATAAAAAAAAACAGGTCACCACTGCAGCAGGAGAGTGGGAGGGTCACCTGCCCTACTGCTCCACAGATTGCTCCGGTCATCTCAGGACAGGTTCATCAGCAGCTGGTTATTCCTGGAAACAAACATAATGCATGTTATAAAAGGATTAAGACGATATTATTCCACGAATGTCGAGTCAAGTTTATTTATATGGCATATTTCATAAGCGAAGCATTGACTCAATGAGCTTCAAGATAAGAAGCAACACAACAAATTCATGACATGACCCAAAAAATATTAAATGTTTTATTGGTGATTATTCCCCCATAAAAAATATGAACGTAACTATTTATTGCATGCACAGAACGTGCACGAGCACACACACACAATAAACACAGGATAACAGGTCCTAGTTAGCTGTTTCTGACTATGTTGCTCCACAAATTCTCAAGATAAATAGGTTGCACATGCACAGTGCATGTATATGACGGATATGCTATATTCAGCAACGTGAAGCCATTAAACAATACTGTGATCTTGATCACCACAGCAGATAAAAGCGATTACTTAAGAACTGAGATCATCCTAAATTCTCAAAGGAATAACAAAGAAATTATTCGATATTCTCAGCTACAGGAGTTCATATATATATATATATATATATATGCAAGGATTTCTCCTCCTTTAGAAATACAGTAGTGTGTTGTATATTTGCAGAGCCTCGCTGCTGATTCAAACATCACACCCAGAGAAGGGAAATATTGCCCAGAATGCATTGTTTTTAACTATTTTAATGGTAAACAGTATGTAACTGTCACAATCTGGATGCTTTTTTCAGCCATTTGTTACAGTGTGTGTTCATATGTATTCTTTATATATTTTATATATGTGTGTACTTGTACTTACACTTTTTGAGGACCACTAAGAATTTATGGACATTATGGACATTATGAGAAAGTGAGGACATTTTGGCCTGTCCAAGTGTAAAACGTCAGGGTTAGGATTAAATTTAGGTCATGGTAATTGTTGGGGTTAGGCATTTAGGTGCTTTGATTTTGTGTGCGTGTGCGTGCGTGTGTGTGTGTGTGTGTGTGTGTGTCTGTCACCCTTTGAGTTGCCCCTTGAGTATGTGTGTGTGTGTGTGTGTGTGTGTGTGTGTGTGTGTGTGTGTGTGTGTGTGCGTGCGTGCATCCGTGCGCGCGCAGCATTGAACTCAACAGAGGAATATAAAACATATAAGGAAATAAAAACGGCCAAGGTGGTGGCTAATAAACTTGTATTGCACATTATGCAATGTGTTCGCAGAATCCAAAGGTGCAGTGACAGGTGAGCACTTCAACTGCATCTGCAATTTATGCAAGGACAAAATGGGCTAAATCTCATGTTGCATCTAAATGACTTCCATCTAAGGGGACATAGTAAAATCCCATGTGTCTGTAAGGGATAGAAACTGATGAAACAGCAGCCGATGCCTCCAGCAGGTGAGGAGTGGCGGGTCAGTTCGCGGTAAAGCCCTCTCCGGGGAACGCGTTTCGCTGAACTGGTCACTGGGAGATTTCAATGAAATCATCCCGGGGGCAGCGTGAAGATAAGATAATCCGCCCTTTGCCAACTCCCCAGCAAAGACAGAAGCTTTAAAGGGAGTGGTCTGTGCGCCTGTTGGACTACAGTATTTCCCAGACACCTCCAAGAGTTCGTCGTCTCTCTGTGCGCAAACATGGCCCCAGACTTTTCAAAGAACGCAGAGGAGAAGCCGGAGCCTACCAAGGCAGAAGTAAAAGGTAGGTCGAGTTTTTTTTTATTTATTTACACTATTAAGAAAAGGACCAAGAGATGCTCAAGTACAACACTGAAGGTTTGTTTTGCTTCTTTTCGAATAGGGAGCATCCCCGATTGGTTGCAAGGCACCCTGCTGCGTAATGGCCCCGGCATCTTTTCTGTGGGGGACACCAGCTACGACCACTGGTTCGATGGGATGGCCATCATGCACAGCTTCGCCTTTAAAGATGGTTGGTGTTGCAATTTTGTTCTATTACACAAAGTAATGAAAGATCATATCAGAAAAACTGAAAGCTTTGTCTTCTTTACAGTTATTGATCCGTGATTTTGTTCTATGTATTACAGTGTGAGCTAAGGAATGCATAACATATGAAGCACAAATAAAAACACAATATACATTTTTTCTTTTACCTAAATTAGGTGTAATTCGTGAAAGGTTTGATAAAAAAAATGTTTGCTTCTTCAGTTATTGATCCGTGACATTGACATCTTTGTATTCTAGTGTGGAGAGAAGCCAGGAAATGCAAATAATAAGCAAAATAGCACAAAAACAATCATAACAATATTTTTTTTTTTTTCTTAAAGGTGAAGTAACCCACAGAAGCAGATTCCTCAGAGGGGACACCTACAAAGCGAACATGGCTGAAAACAGGATAGTTGTGTCTGAAATGGGGACAATGGCCTATCCGGACCCCAGCAAGAACTTCATCTTCAAGTAAGAACACTCTCTCATTCATATCATGATCTTTATCATCTTAGTAGTCTGATTTCATTTTTACAAACTTACCACAAGGAATAGTACTACGGTAACTCTTCTACTTGAGGGAAAGTAATTATAAGTAATTAAGTGCTTTTCAATATACTTAAACTATTAAAAGTAAATGTACTTGTATTTCCCTAATGCAATGATCTACTACATCATTAACTGTGCCTATTGTATATTTTTGTTTAATACAAATATACTACAGACTAAGTCAAATGTTTCCTCTCCACAGTGATTGGATCAGTGGACCAATTCCTCTCTCATTATTGATTACTTTTAAAAAGATAGAAAGCAATGTGAATATGTACTGCAATTCTTTGCAGAGTAGAAATAGTAGATAGTAGATGATATATGTGCCTATAAATAAATGTACTTAAGTTCAGTAACACAGTACATTGTTACATCCCACCACTGATAAAGGATATTCTATGTATGAGGATAATCAGTGGTTGGTGTCGGAGAAGCCACCTGCTGTTTGCCTCCCTGTTGTCGATTTACCATTGAGATGCAACTAACTCACACATTTCTAAAAGGCCCCACTGTGAAGAAATGAGTTGTGTTGGATAATCCCTTAACTTAGCCCATTTCCTCCCTTACCTTTCAGGGCAATCACCTTCCTCAACCACACGGTGCCCGACTTCACCGACAACGGTGCGAGCAATTTCATCAAATACGGGAACGACTACTATGCCACCTCTGAAACAAACTACATCCTCAAGATTGATCCTGTGACCCTGGAGACTCAGGAAAAGGTAAAAAAAACAACAACAACAAGTGACCACTGTTGGTTGAACAATGGAGTGAAGAGCTGGTTTCAGACCTCCTGTGCTTCTGTTCCTCACAGGTGGACTACATGAAGTACCTGCCTGTGAACCTGGCTTCCTCCCATCCGCACTACGACAAGGAGGGCAACGCCTACAACATTGGAACTTCAATAGCAGAGAAGGGCAAGACGAAATACATTCTGTTCAAAGTCCCTGCCGCTTCAGAGAAAGGTATATAAACTTCATAACCTGCTCTACTTTGTCCGGTTCCCTCAGCGTGCTCTCTCTCTCTTCCTATCAGCTGCACTTTGTAGGAGTGAAAAATGAAGTTATGTAATTAAAATCAGTCCTTCAGTATCGGGTCCCATCTATTTTGCTAGATGTAAATTTTCGCTCTATAAAAAGATATCAGTTTCCACATCATCATGTCATACACATTGTTATGATAGTTAGAACAAAACCTTGTAACCCAACAGCGCGTCAATTTCAATTCAATTTCAGTGTAGCATTAGGGGGTCGATGCAGGTATTAGTTTTCACTTTATTTAACATTGTGTGATAGGGCACTTTTCAACATTTTCACCTTTTCCCACGAATAATTCATAGATCTTGATAATAATAAAAAAAGATATCTATGAGAGTGTGAAATTTGGTGCAGCTTGATAGTTGCACTGCATTCGTTTATTTTGTTTCTTTGGGTTTTTCAGACAAAGACAAGAATGCCCCTGCGCTGAAGAACGTGGAGGTGGTCTGCACAGTCCCCTGCCGCTCCCTGCTTACACCGAGCTACTACCACAGCTTCGGCATGACGGAAAATTACTTCATCTTCATCGAGCAGCCGTTCAAACTGGACATCCTCAAGATGGCCACGGCGTACATGAGGGGAGTCAGCTGGGCAAGCTGTCTGAAGTTCTGCCCTGAGGAAAATGTAAGGGAGCGTCGCTATCTGTTACGTTTATTGCTTTGTATGTGTCATACTTTATTGTCATACTACTGAGTGTTATTGAAGATTATAAAACCTTGGCAGCATGAGATTGACTCTAATTCACTTTCCAAATGATCGTTCCGTCCTCAGACTCTGATCCACCTGATAGACAGAAAGACCCGCAAAGTGGTTGAGACGAAGTACTACACTGGAGCCATGGTCGTCTACCATCACGTGAACGCTTTCGAGGACGACGGCCACGTGGTCTTTGATGTCATTGCCTACGATGATACCAGCCTTTATGAAATGTTCTACCTGAGCAAGCTGAAGGAAAACGCTGGCCATGACGAGAATTATTCCAAACCAAGCTACAGGAGATTTGTACTTCCCATCCATTCAAACAAGGTGGGATAATAATAACAAAAACTATAACAACAATAATAATACAGAAGTTTTGCGATTAAACTGGTTTTATTTATGGACTGGGTTTTTTTTGCAGGGCACTGCAGTTGGAGAGAACCTGGTACGACTCAAATACACAACAGCCAGCGCTGTGAAGGAGAAGGAGGGCAAACTGATATGCCAGCCAGAGGTGTTCTGTGAAGGTAAAACCACATTGCCCCTCAAACAGACACTTCAAGTTGTATCTCCTACATTGTGTATCTGTGAGAGTAACGGATTTTTCCATATCAATACGAAAACTCCATTTTATCTCCATCAGGTTTGGAATTACCAAGAATCAACTATGACGTCAACGGACAGAGACAACGTTTTGTCTACGGCAACTGTGTGGAGGAATCTGCACTGGCAAAACAGGTAAGGATCCCTATCTAATCTATGGGATTGTGTCTTTGGCTGGCAAAGCTCGAGTACCGTCTATCTTATCCACTTCACACTTGGCATGTGCATGTTAATGGCCCGAGAAAATCCAGTGTGGAATTTTGTGCGATTTCAACCCACGATACGTTCATTACTATATTAAACTTGGATAAACAGGTGTCCAGCACTCTGTCGTGAGACAGAGTGCTGGACACCTGGACACTGTTTACCAAGTGACGTTGTTAATGTCGACAACAGCGTATTCACTTTCCATTTCGGGGGCTGTGAGTCGAGCTTCGCAGAACTTTGAATAAACAGGCGAACAGCACCTTGTGCAGCAGCGGTGGCGCAGCTTCAGGGTCCTGTGGTCTGAGTCCTGCAGCCGGTCGTTACTCGCCACGGGTCCCTTTTACACTTTCAGAGAGAAAGCTGCAACCAGCATCACCGGCCGAGTAAACAGACCGTTCCAAATAGGCAGGTTTAAAACAGGCAATGCACAAGTTGTTTCAAATGTGGCTGTCGCAGAGCAGGCCTGGTGGGACTCTTGAAGAAGAACAGAGACTTTAGATTCAAGGCCTTCGAGAAAGTAAATGTTCCGGCCGGCATTGTTTTTCCAGATTTAGGGAGCAAATTGCAGAACTGGGAATTAGCAGCTGGCACAACAGAAGATGGGAAATACTTTGTTCAAGTGTGAATTACCTATCGTGCCAACAAAGATCAAACCACTTCATGGCTACGGCTGTTATACCCACATCCTTTCCATTGATCGTAATTCGACACGAATGCACGAGAAACAATGGAAAGAAGAACTTCAAAGCGCTCCCTTACAAAGGTTTCCTTCTTTGGAAGAGGGATTCCCTCGTGTCTCACGGTTTACTCACAGTCCACTGACGTAAAGAGGAAGGCACGGAAGGAAACACATTAGTTTAGACAATAAGATTCCTGCTCATTCCCACTTGACACGTGTATTTTGTAGAGTTATAGCATAGAGCTGAACCGGCACCCCTTTGACAAAAGAGATATCGGAGTCAGTAAGTTACTTCAATCATAGATACAGATTGAGTCTAAACATACTTAAAACATACATATAACACTTTTTCATATGTGTTAACAGATGCAAGAATATTTGCCCCTTATTTTGTACTGATGCCTTAAATGAACCAAACATATGGTGCTCACATTTTATTAGATATTATTGTATACTGATTAAATTCAGCAAAGATGGTTTTGCATAACAGTTTCTCTCTAGCTCTCTAACGATTAGTGAGTCACTCTGTTTAAAGTCTACCCCACTTAATACCTGGAAAAGAGCTGGAGCCAGTTCCTTAATGTGCACGGCCGACCGACATGAATACGACGGTTGATGGTTTATTGCTCTTTTCTAAGAACATGGCTCGCAGTCGGGACAAAGTGCCGCACCATCACGTGCTTATCTACTAGAGGGATAAGCTATTAACGCTCGGCTCTGTTTAGAATTAGAGAACATTTATTTGACCCACCTCAACAAGCCAATGAATCACGCACCCACACACATCCACATCCTAATCTGTTCATTTTCTGCAGATCTCCAAGTTTGACACAGAAACCAAGACAATGGTTTATTGGAATGAAGAGAACTGCTGGCCATCAGAGCCCATCTTCATCCCCAAACCAGCCGGAGAGGCAGAGGATGATGGTGAGAGTGTGTGACACGTGCATGTGTGTTGTGTTACGTATGCTTGTGTACAGTGTCAGCTGGAGTACAAATTCATTTAGAATACTGGCCTAAAAAACAGGAGATTTGATAACCTGACCGCTGTGACCCACTTTCCTTTCCATTTGCAGGTGTCGTCATATCATCAGTTATCAACTCCAACCCAGGCCAGTCTGATTTCATCCTGGTTCTCGACGGCAGCACATTCAAGGAAGTCGCTCGTGCATACTTGAGCACGGCGCTCCACAAGGACATGCATGGGTTTTTTATCCCGCAAGGAAATTAGTCATTAGGATATGTAAAAAAAAAGAGAAAAAAGAAATGCCTTTAGAGAACTTTCCACCAAACAAAAACTGCTTACAAATAGGATTGCACAGGGAAGGAATGCATTTGAATATTGAAAATGTTGTGTTTTAGACCGAAGTGTGATGAGGTTCCACGTAGTGTAGTTTCATGGACTGCCTCATCACTGTCAAATTGAACATATTGTATCACAACAAAACAATTTATTCATACTTTTAGTGCATATGTGTTGATTTTGTGTAGATCAATTTATAACATGTATATATCATTGTGTATTATGTAACCTGCATTATTCTATTGTACTGCTATGACTTTCATTGTACAAAAACAAAATAAAAAGTGTGACATGTATTCCAGATCTTTGCTTTAACAATAGGATAAGAATAAGTCCGACCCACACTTCAGATGTGGGGCTGTCACGGTGAGCAGTCGTGGTTATATGTTGTAATTACATATAGGAGGACATTATCTCTTGTCACAAACCCCCCTGTGACATGACCTAACAGCTAATTTAGTAATCTAAGATAGCTTAACTCACAAACAAAGTCCATTCACACGAGGTGAGTAAAAGCTGTGCTCAAGCTTCACTCGTGTGTAGAAGTTGTGTCTTCACGAGCTTTGTGATGAGCGATTATATACTGTATTTTGGTGACAGTTTTATAAAGTACACAAAAAATGATTTTAAAGGATTAATCGCATCATATATCCTTATTACTTACAAAACAAATATGACCAGCAATGTCTTTTTCTGTGACTTAACTTGTGCTTTTTACCACTAGAGGGAGGCAAAGACCAGCTTTTACTCACTTCATGAATTTGTTTTGACAAAATTATTTAATTGCACATGAGAAGTCAAAAGAAAGTCGTAATTGAGCAACTTGTACAGTGAAGTCATCAACAACACAAAACCATGACTCGTGAATACAAATGTAACAATACTAAGATGACAACATGATTATGGAGGTCTCCGCTACATCTACTGAACCTGACTCAATGCACAAATTATTCTTGACCTGTCGAGCCAACGTAAAAATGTCATTTATATTCAGATTTATTAATGAAATTCTAAATAAATAATATTTCTAAAAATATGATATAATCAAATAATACAGAATATTATAGTAAAAAGGGGTGGTGCCTTGTCTATGTAAAAAGATGATCTGCTCTTTGTACAATCCCAATATAACAGAAACCCTTTAATGCAGTATATATGACACGTTTATACACACACACAGATCTATTATAAACAGTAAGAATTATACAAAACATACATGTGTACTTCAGTGCAGTCAGTATTGCCATTTTTAAATAAATTAAATTGTCCAAACATACTGTACATCATAAAATAATCATAATAAAAAAACTCACGCGCACGCACACACACATTTGGATGTGTTAAATGGATGGCAGTGTATTTATATAATGTTGGTTACCCAGGACACAGCAATATAATGATGACACTTTTTGTGTGTAATAAAGGATATTTATAGCTTGTACTTAACAAAATAATAAAAAATAGACACTGAGAGGGATGATTAAATATGTCTGGACATAGTCACTACCCCAAATTACTCATTATACCCAAGCATCGGAATAACTGAGATTTAAAGAATTAGATGTTAACAGCTAACTTCGTACAAAATGTTCATCACGTGAATCATAGGAAAATCATCATTAGAAAAAGAAAATTCTGTGTATTTTTAAAGACCAAGAATAAAACCTTTACAATGTTTTGAATATGTTGAAAGAAATCAGAAGCGACAGCAAGGATGACCAGCTTTTGGCAATTTCCTAAAAGAAGCAGACACTTACTGCGTACGTGAGGCCTGGTGGTGCACACAAGAACGGGTAGTGAGGATTGTGGGGTCAGTGTGTAAGAGCAGAGCAGTCAGCGGGTAAAACAGAGCACAACTCGATGGAACTTCACCCTCACGACAGTGAAAGAGCAGGTAAATAATAACTTTCCATACATGTCTTATATTCCTGTGTACCTCATCCGCACCAAATTGAACACATTTCATTAAGATCCATTAATTATTCCCTGGGAAATTTGTGACAGTGTCAACAAAAAAAAAACTATCTGGCATTGTGGGGGATAAAGTACGAGTTCTTACTTGGCCCATGTCCCATCCTTCCAGATTCCTCAGGAAATCTGTTCAGTAGTTTTTGTTTTCCAACAAACAAAAAACGGACAGGGGCGAAAACATGATAATCTTGGCCAGGCTACAACATTATTTAGCCATACCCTTTTCAAGTTACATCATTAGTCTGATATATTTGACCCATGACATGTATAAACCATGGACTTTATATAAAGATGGACGAGGCATCTTCAAATCCTCCCACTATCAAGAAATGAAGCCAAAAATGAATGCCACCATCTTGCGTATTTGGAGCCAGACTCTGCAGCGTAGCGATCAAGGGATGGAGCCGCTGTATATGCACTCGACTAATCATGAGTCAGTCTCAGCTGTCAATCATAGATACAGACTTTTTGGCTTCACCTTTGAGGAGCAGTCATGTCGTCCATCTTTACATCCAGTCTATGTGGTTGACAAATGAAAAACACAGTGGCCGCCCTGGGATGTGAAGTTAACTCAGAAAACGTTCCCAAATTCAGCACATGGATGGAGCTCGAACCCCAAAAATCATTGAGGGAGATTGTAAAGTCAACAATGAGCATTGATGAGGAAAGTACATGGGTGCGGGTGTTGATGCAATAAGAGCAGAGGACGAGTAGCTGTCCAATCACTGTCCTGGGATCCCTGGAAGCGTTTGAGTCTCACCTGTGGTGATTGATTCAAGGCAAGACAAAACTCAAATTCATCTGAAACCCTTGATCCTGCTCCCAAAGCCTTGAACGGCCTCGGTTCCCTTCTTTCCTTCCTCCTCCGAGCTGCTCGCAGACAAACAGGGCTGCTTCTGGTTATCCACATCATGATGTGTTCACCGTGCATCACATCTGATCCTGTATCAACAACCCGAAAGGAAAGGCAGTGAGGAAAGAAGGCTTTTAAGGAAATGGGAACATAGTGGAGTGCAGGAGGGACGCAGAATTGTGGTTGCCACGGTGATGTCGTCCTAATGGTAGGCTGGTGACAGCGTTGTGTCTTTATAGTCACTGGGTCAGTCAGAGGCCGAGCATTCAGGGATCAGGCAGACAACAGTGAGTGGGACTTTCCTGAGTCCAAAAATTTCCATTCAGTCACCTTCCCGTCGAGACTCCTCCTCTTTATCGGGAGAGTCCGGGCTTTTCTCAGCATCTCCTCCTTCGCCTGACCAACGGAGAGAAAGTGAAATGGAGAGAAGCAGACAGATGAGTGAGTTACTCGACCTCTTCCAAATCTGTGCAGTTTGAAGAAATCCTCACAATTGAGTATCCAAATAAAACAGGAAAAACGCTACGTGTTTGAGAAGTCGTGAAAACATCGTGATATTTTGACCAGTGATGTTTCTCACCTGGTTTGTTGATGCTGAGCTGTGCCAGACTCTCTGACAGGTCGCTGGGTCCCTGCTCTCCAGGGCCTGCTGGGATATCATGGATGGCGTTCCTGCGACCGGACCGTCGAGAGGCAATGAAGTCCTCAAAGGTCGCCTCGACATCAGTCATCGCTGACAGACCTCACCATAGCAGGACCTGAAACACACAGAAGGACCAACTTAAGTCACACACAGGTGCATAGGGACACACACACACACACACACACACACACACACACACACACACACACACAAACAAACAGCCAAAAAATATTTTCATGCAATTTCTATTTCATATATCTGCAACACAATTTTACTGTATATGTTCTGTCTCACTATTGTTATGTTTTCACTATTACCCCTTTGCTGCTGTAGCATGGACAATTCCAAAGGATTATCTTATCTTATCTATTCAAAATGCAACACAACAACCAAAAGCACACACTCACAGGGATAATTATGGCACAAAGGAGAATAGGACTGAATTCAAATGTCATCCCACTTGGACTAAGCCCTGAACATGCTGGGAGCTGTGTTGCCACAGAGATTTAGGTTAAACCCCTCGGCTGCTGACATTCTAATGCCCCGGATCAATCTGCCCTTCAGCACTGAGCGTGTTCTGGCCTCCCTGCCCCAATTCCACCTCAAAATGGGCGAGCCCTCGACAGATGTTGTCTGTGTACGATTGGCAGACGCAACATGGGGGGGGGGGGGGGGGGAGCAGCAGACAGCAAGATGACAGAGAATCAGTGTGTCCTCTCAAACGCTGATGCTCAGAAAATGATTGTGTTTCTGGATTTTGAAAATGTCTGCGTTTACTGCACAGAAGTTAGTATGGAATAAGTACAGTTGGAGAAAGTACTTTACTCTGAGCGTCAAATTGTTGTTTAAGTTTCATGTGAATTCATATCTCAATCAGTCACGTCTTTGTACGTCCTTCTCTATATGGAACATGAAGCTTAACGCTTACAGCCAACTTATCAACACATCTAATAGTGATTGATTATTTACTATCATAATTCATTTAGTTCTTAATACAAAGGTATTTATTTAGACTGAAGATGTGCTTGTTATTTGTAGCTAAAAGTGAGGTATTTGTGGCATTGTGTTCACTCTGCTCATATTCTGTGAAATATTGATCGACATTTTACATTATTCAGTCACACTATTGTAGTGTGTGTGTGTGTGTGTGTGTGTGTGTGTGTGTGTGTAATGAGGTCGCCTGTAGACCACAATATATCTAATATATCTAAGACAGACTCAAGAGTTTCTCCAGAAGATGTCTATGAACGCCCCCCCCCCCCCCCCCCCCCCCCCACACACACACACACTTAATCCTGCAGGGAATTGGCTGCTGTTGTGAACGTGTCTGAGCAGAGAAAGTTCAGACCCAATTCTTAGGACGTGTCTGAAAACAGCTTAACTCTAACTTAGGTTCATCGTATAGCTGTGTACTGTGTAGCACTATTTGCCGCATGCTCGCTCATAATTTTTTTGCCATAAAGTTGTTACCGGCCACGGAGACAGTCAAACCACAAAGTTTCCACAGACCTCAAAGTTTCCACACTTGTCGGGCACATACCTGCAAGTTGCATGCAATGCTGTTCTCTCACTCACGCGAGAACCTGTCTTTTGGAATTTGTTGTGTGTGAGAGCAACATTCATTCGTGTGCACGGGCCTCTCTCCTACAGCAATAGATTTGAATGAATTGTGCAGGAAACGCTGCAGGGAAATGAAAAGAACAATCCTGGATCTGGGCATTTCTTTGGATCTGCACCTAAATTGAATGTGTTCTTTCCTGACCCAAACCATACACTTGCACCAAGTTTCATGGTAATCCATCCAAGAGTTTTTGCATAATCAGACAGACAAACAAAACAAAAACATCACCACCTTGGCGGAGGTTATACAAAAACACAACAAATCACAAAACATTGGCAAAAAAAAACGATCAGTCCATCCAAACAGCGACTACTGATAGCAGGTCCTTTTCCATTAGAAATGAACGCAGCTTAGTTTGTGTTTTGTGATTTGCACTTCAGGGCCACCGTAGTGCTCCGCCCTCTTTGTTACTGAGTAACAATGAAAGTAATCAAAAGAAACCTTGGCTGCTCCTGCTCTGCAACTATTTGATTTGTCCTGCTGCCAAACAAAAAGAGAGTATCCAATAGTTAGGTGGTCTGGGCCTGATGCCCAACTCTCTCTCTCTCTTTCTGTCTATATCTGTCTCTCTCTCTCTCTCTCTCTCACACACACACACACACACACACACAGACACACTATACTCTCACACTCCTCATGTTATTCATAATTATAGTATCAATACCTCAACAGCTTTGCTTATTTATACAGCATCACATTGAATATATTCACTCACTCGTGATTTAATACCCTGAGCTGACTCCAGTCCAGAAAACCTTTGTTAGAATATAAACTAAATAATTGACGTATTCCAACACGTTAAGAGGCTGAAGTGGAGGAGCAGCTGCCCATCAAATATATTCGTGCGCGGCCAAAAATCACTGACATTGTTGGCACTGTAGAGATCCACCCAAACTGATGATAAATCAATATCTATCATTCTGTCAAATATCACAAAGACACAGAGTTCAGTGAACGCAGCCTCCACGCACATCAACGTCACACATGGAGTCATGCAGGCGGCCAAACACGCACACTATCCTCCTATAATTACTATAATTATTGTTGTAATTATCATTGTTATTATTATCAGTACCTGTTTAGAGTAGGGGGGGCGTTCCAATATTCGCAGGGGGTCGATCACATCAGCAGCTCTTCGGTATTTCCCATCACTCACATCAAGCCACTGCTAGAATACTAAAACTTCCGGATAGGATTTCAAAATAAAACCTTTATGAACCTTTTATATTATATTATATTATATTATATTATATTATATTATATTATAAATATTTTTCCATCCATCCAATTTCAGTTTCATATATGTGCAATACAGTTTTACTGTATACTACTACACTACTACTTATTGATTACTTGTACTGAGTGTATACTTTCATTATCCCCCTTTGCTGCTGTAATATGGCAAAGTTGAAAGAATTATCTTATCTTATCTTATTTTATCTAATCATATCTTATCTAATCTTATCTGAAAGTCAATCGTGTATTATTATTCATCCAAATAATCCCATCAAAGAAACACTGGCACTCAAATTTACAATGAAAGCTAAAAGGTCAGCTGCCAGCACAAGACAGGACCCTTACTGTTCAGTGTGTGTGTATGTGTGTGTGTGTGTGTGAGCGAGAGAACAGTGATCTTGTTGTAGTGAATGCACACAGGCCACAGAAGCATCACATTTGCTGTGGTCTCATAGCATCTGGATGTGAATTGCTCCATTCAGTTGGCACATGTGCTCAATATGCTGAGCTGGGAACTTCCGAGTAGTTCAGCTCACAAAGGAAACAAAGATACAACTTGGTTGTGTGGTGGGAAAAAAGCCCTAAAAGCTCTATAAACCATTATTAGAATAGATTAATTAATATATTTGCAATGTAGAAGTGGCCTTCTTTCATTTCACTGTAAATATCACTGGATAGAACTGAATTACTTCTGGAGCAAAACTATGAGTCTGATTAAACCAATTTCTTCACCACTTGAAAAATAGCGAGATGCTTTAATGGGAATAATATTGAGAAATCCCCTCCCAGGCTCCACCTGCTGCTCAACCTACCTTGCATTAGCACGCACCGTGCTCCAACAGCCAATGAGATCCTCGGATGTTGGGACTTGAAGCAGCATTTCCAACAAGCCGTTACTCTTGGTTACCAAAGATGAGTGATGTCAAGATGGTTCATTTGCAAACATTGGCTTCCTGCGTCAAATCACAGCATGGCTACGCGTGGACTTCCCTTTTGGTAAAGTTTGACCTGCGACCTGCGATTCGCATCACACGCGTGTCTGCCTGTACACCACCTTTTGGTGAATACAAACGTTTTTAGGATTAATTGTGATGAATGTACATATGTTTTAAATTAAATGAGCCTTTCACACGTGATCCCTTTCCATTGCTCTTTGTCATTATGCAAATATTAGAAAGTCAACGTGATGTTTAAACACTGTTAACGCAACACATTTTGTTTATGGCGGCCATATTTTCTGATCTATAACCTCACGATTCTGAAAACGGGAGATTCCGAGGAGCATGTGAATACACAGAGCTCCTGCTTAGAGCTGATTGAGAAATGATGTTGATTGACATGCACGCAGCTGCTGTTCAGAGCTGATTGAAAAAATAAGACACACAAAAGAAGGCAACACAAATGATCGTGTCTGTATTTAATGTTATCAGTGGACACAGGTACAGAGGTAACACCACGAATTAGAGACCTTGCTCGCTGTATGTGAGCGAACCCGGAAGTGCGCGGGAGGGAGTCCTCTTGTTCCTTCTTCCCGGTCCGTAACAACAACGGGAGCAGCTTCAGAGAAAATAACAAAATGATGGAGGAGGTGGAAGGTGAGAAGAAACGATGTTCAGGTTGATTTGGGAGCTGTTTGGAGACATAGTCGTGGTTATAACCGCTCAGCGTCCATGTTCTCAATAACAGCGGCTTATAAATGCTAATATCACACGTTAGGTTTGACGGTAACCTCCTCTTCTGTAGCAGGGTTTAGCTGTTGTCATGCTAGGTATCACCACAGGCTAACGGCTCTTTCTCTCTCTCTCTCTCTCTCTCTGTGTGTTTGTGGGTGTGATCCTGACATTAGCCACAGTAGCTGCCCCAGCGTTAGCATCATGCTAAACAATGAACTGTCAAATGAATGAAACCGGTGTACCGTTATTCTGACGGGCATTTCTATAATTATGTATAAATATGAGTGTATATATACACTATGCTGAATAATCTGTTACCATAGCTACAACCTGACCTCCTCTGTTTGTTTTCAGCATTTGGACATTGTTGGTGGAATCACTCATAATAGATTTGAATGAATTGTGCAGGAAACGCTGCAGGGAAATGAAAAGAACAATCCTGGATCTGGGCATTTCTTTGGATCTGCACCTAAATTGAATGTGTTCTTTCCTGACCCAAACCATACACTTGCACCAAGTTTCATGGTAATCCATCCAAGAGTTTTTGCATAATCAGACAGACAAACAAAACAAAAACATCACCACCTTGGCGGAGGTTATACAAAAACACAACAAATCACAAAACATTGGCAAAAAGAAACGATCAGTCCATCCAAACAGCGACTACTGATAGCAGGTCCTTTTCCATTAGAAATGAACGCAGCTTAGTTTGTGTTTTGTGATTTGCACTTCAGGGCCACCGTAGTGCTCTGCCCTCTTTGTTACTGAGTAATAATGAAAGTAATCAAAAGAAACCTTGGCTGCTCCTGCTCTGCAACTATTTGATTTGTCCTGCTGCCAAACAAAAAGAGAGTATCCAATAGTTAGGTGGTCTGGGCCTGATGCCCAACTCTCTCTCTCTCTTTCTGTCTATATCTGTCTCTCTCTCTCTCTCACACACACACACACACACACACACACACAGACACACTATACTCTCACACTCCTCATGTTATTCATAATTATAGTATCAATACCTCAACAGCTTTGCTTATTTATACAGCATCACATTGAATATATTCACTCACTCGTGATTTAATACCCTGAGCTGACTCCAGTCCAGAAAACCTTTGTTAGAATATAAACTAAATAATTGACGTATTCCAACACGTTAAGAGGCTGAAGTGGAGGAGCAGCTGCCCATCAAACAGACATTGTTGGTGGAATCACTCATCAAATATTGCTTGTGTCGTTAGAAACTCAACGTTTTTCCTGCACATTATCATTTCATAGCTGCACACATTTATTTCAATCGGTCATTTATTTGTGTATTTATTTATTTGCAGACGATGAAGCCCCCCAGGATCTGGCTCAATGCAACACCTGCAAGAGATCGTTCAACCGTAAAGTGCTGGTAAAAGAAATCAAAAGCTTCAACAATCCTCTCCCTGTCATCGTGTCTGCAGTGCAGGTTTTTTCGAGACTAATAATATGTGATCGAGATAATGTTGTCTTTGATTCAAAGCCCGATCTGGGGTTGCTGTGGTCACAGTGTTTTCCTCAGTGATCATCAGCTGACAGGATGTGAGGTGTTTGGACAATACTGCGGCCTTGGCTACAACCCAAACAGCCTGCAGGGCGCAGCACAGAGCTCTTTTTGAGGAAGATGAAAGTATTTACAATGCAGGGAAACTTTATTTGTAAAAGCAGATGTTTCACATTTTAGAGAACACGGTTTGGAAACACGGATTAGTACCTGCTATTGTGCTAAAACATGTGTGTGTCTTTACTTAAAAAGTCTAAAAGCAGGGAAGCTATGAAGTGTTACTAACAAAACAAACAGTTAAAAAAAAAAAGGGCAGCACCACTTGGACTATTCCAGCACCACCCCCTTAGAGTGATATGTTCCCACTGCTAAATAAACCAGCATTGATCAGCATGGAAATAATGATGGTTTATGATGGTAAGTTCTAGTTTGGTACTGGCTTAGCCGGTGGACCATCATAGCTGTGCTGGTCTACTTGAACATGAGGCTAGTCACCAGTTTCCCAGCACTAGAATGTCATGGTGGTCACCAGGACCCACCAGCATGCCATGTTTATTTATTTATCACCTTTAAAGGTTCAGTGTGTAGAGTTTAGTGGCATCTAGTGGTGAAGTTACATGTTGCAGCTGAATAGCCCCTCACCTCACCCTCCCCTTCAAACATGAAAGAGAACCTGTGGTAGCCTTCATTCACCATAAAAACTCATAAGGTGTTTAGTTTGTCCAGTTCGGGCTACAGTAAAAAAAACATGGCGGCCTCCATAGAGATGACCCACTCCTGATGTAAATATAAAGTATTTCAATATAAAGGGCCCATTCTAGGATAAAGAAAACAACAATTCATACAATTTATATGAAACACACCAGTGAAAACAGCACTAGTATTATTTTATAATATATCCCTTTCACCCTAATCTTACACACTGGAACTTTAAAGACTGTTGTTGCTCCCTCTTATGTTGGTCACGCCTGGTCCTGCTAATTAGTCCAGTTAAGAGCGTGTGCACTGCAGTGTGTATTTGATGTCAGTGCATTCAATGGGCCTACTTCTAAATTCTCATTTGTAATAAAGGGTTCTCACATTTAGCCTGGAAGTTTCTCTGGTCAATCGGTCAGTTAAAATGCCCATAGATTGATATTTGGTGTGTTGACAGTGATTCGGTTTGAGGCCTGTACAGTAGTCACACAATCTTCATTGTGTCTTCTTATAATCACACGTAGTTGTTTTGCCTGCTCTAAGTTGACAGTTATTCCCTGTATGTAATATAACTGAAGTGTGGGCATCATTGTAGTATAAAGGTTCCACCTTGTGGCAGTACTGTCGTAGCTCTTGCTCAATCCAGGCACCAACTTCTCACTCAGCGTGTTTGAGTGTAAGGTTTTTTGAGTTTTCCTTATTTTGTTTTTATTCAGACCCTTTCAGACCACACACACACACACACACACACACACACACACACACACACACACGTTAATTCTACTAACTGGGACTTCTGGACTATTTGTGATACAGTGATTATAATTTTTCTCCCCCCCACAGGAGAAACATGCTAAAATTTGCCAAAAGTCAGCGACCAAAAGGAGGAAGACCTTTGACTCCAGTAGACAGAGAGCGGAGGGCACAGACATCTCTGTACTCAAACCTATCAAACCAAAGGTAAGGCTGCACCTAAGATGGGAATCCAACTTCAACTCCAGCTCCGAGAGACTTCAATTTGATTCTCAATGGGAGAACAAACTTCTTATTTTTTATTGTGAGGATTATATACTGTTTGGATAAATAGGGAATATTTATGGAGATGTGACCAGTTAAAGTCACAGAGTCCCCCGCCCAAAGGTTCAAACTCCATTAGCTCATATCTCCCTTAATTAGGATTGGAGGCACTAGACATTTTGCTTCCATAGATTTCTCATGTGACCAAATCATTCTGAAAAAACATTTCATTAAGATTTGGGACGGTTGTGGCCCAAAAGTGGGATGATTTTAGATGTAATAACCCTACTAAACAAGATGTTTACACAATATCCTGGAAATAATCTAAAAGTTCAATTATTTAAATATTTACATGCAACATTTCTAGGTCAGTAGATCAAATTCATCAAATTCTGCAGCTTCCATCTAAGACATTCAGTATTCTGTGTTGGCAGATAATTTTCAAATGTAAACCAATTTTAATTGTATTTCAGTCACAAAGTACATCTGCTACTGGGAAAGTAAGTTAATTTGCCTTTTTTTTATTTGTCCTTTCTTTCTGTGTGCTTGAATTGCAGCAACTGAATTACTCCAGAGCCTCACCATATCTGGTTTTAGAAATAGTTTGCCTTTGTGGTGGTAGTCATTATTAAAGGAAAAAATCACTTTCCTAACTACATTCTTCAACTCCCTTTAAGATTGTTTTATTTCTTTATTTCACCTTTTCTGCCTCAATTCTATCTGTGTTTTAACTTCACTACTATAACTCTGTGTCATAGGCTCTTGTTAATTTTTGACGACTCACCTTAAAACCACAGAGCTTAGTTTATGGCCAGTTGTTGAGATGTCAACTAAAAAAACAAATTTCCACTTGACTACAGCAGTACGCTCCCTCTGTTAGCCTGAATAAGAGTTGTTCTCAGTTTTGTGGCATGACTGGTTAAACACATACTTCTGTTTTTTGGAATTGAAGTCCTCAACAAGGATTCAAAACAACAAACCAGTCATTCAGTTGTCAGGATGTAAAATTATACACAAAGTTGTCGCATAGTCAAGATCCTGAGGAGTAAATAGTTTATTTCTTTATGTTTGTCAGACAAATATGTTTAAGGTGTGTGATGACCATAACAGTATGGCAGGAAGTTGGAAGTCAGGAAACGATGTGTTACCACTGAAGCAGATGAGAGGAGGCCCACTGAGGTACTGCTGTCAGAAATCATCAGCCACTATGGATAAAAAGAGACATTTAAAAAGGGAAACAAAGTTCATTAATGCTGAGAGTAGTAGCCGGTTATTGAGAGCTGCACTCAATAAAACATGACTCAAAATAAGAGGAACTAGAAGGGTACATGGATTTTACTGGAAAGGAATATTTCTTATTCGACAGTAACTGAATAAAGATCACCCCCCCAAAATATAAATGACAAGTTATTCTCAAATCTGAATCATTATCCAGATCCTCTCCAAATTTCACAGGTTCATAGATATTGGCACTCTACACTAGCACCTCTCTGCATTATTACTTGAGAAATTCATAAAATGTCAAAAAAACTGTCCTCTGTGTTGCCTCCCGCCAGGCAGAGCCCCCCAAGAAGCCGTCCAACTGGCGCAGGAAGCATGAGGACTTCATTGCTACTATCCGGGCCGCGAAAAATCTTACTCAGGTCATAAAGGACGGGGGACCATTACCCCCACCTCCTCCTCCTACATATGACCCAGGTAACCTCTAACGTAGCTCTATGGTGAGAATTACACTTAATAATTGATTCGTTGCTTGAATTACCATCTTTTAAGAACTACACGTGTGATGATAACTACAACAAGATAGTTAGCTGGGCCCACACATTCCTTTTTAGACTGCTTATGAATCAGGAAATGATGTATAAAAACTGGACACAGCAAAGTAAAAATTACAAATATTGCTTGGAAATGAGGGCATTGTACCATTTTTTGGGTTTAAACTTACAAATGAAAACAAATTCATGTATATGGCTGGATGATTTATAGTAGGCGCTGCCACTGGTATATTTTCTCACCTTCCTCAGACTATGTTCAGTGCCCTCACTGTCAGCGGAGGTTTAACGAGAGTGCAGCCGACAGACACATCACGTTCTGCCAGGAGAAGGCCGCCCGTAATCCCAACAAGAGCAAACTAGCAGAGGTCAAGAAGACTCCTGGTCGTACACAGGTAAACACACATGTGCAGCAGCGGCAATTGTGTGTGCACACAAACATGCACACACATACATATACATACATACACACATACTGAACATGCGCCTCAGCTGGTCCATCTGTATCTATTCCAACGTGAGTCGGGGCGTTTGTGTGAATATTCCCAGTCGAGAAGCAAATTTTTCAGATGTTCCCGACACAACATGAATGCACTATTTATTCATAACAAGTCCTTGTCACTTAGCAACTGCCTTGATTCATAACTGGCAGCCTATAAAAACAGCAGGATCCTAACCAGTTTGGTAAAGACCTATACTTTTCTCATTATCATGATTTGCCCCTAGTCATTGAGCAGTCTGTCACCTGCACTGTGCTGCTGTGGAATGAATCTATATTTGGGATGGATCTGAGTCTGTTTTCTCAGATTTTCTTCCTCTGTAGCAGTTGAAAACATGTCAATATAACCTTCTGCAGAGCCAGACACAGAACCTAGCTATAAGGGTGCAGGGAGAGCAGGTACCTACGCTCTATACCATGTTAAAGGAAGTGAAAGAAAACAAACTGGTTTTATCTGGGGTTTTTCCTTGGGTCAGGTCTAACCCCTCTAAAAATGTTCATGGAAATCAGTTCAGTAGTTTTTGAGTAACCTGACTGAAGGCTATGAAAATATAACATCCTTTCTGAAGTGTATTATTTCCGAGTTTTCAGGGAGTGTGAATACATTAATGCTTTGTATAGTGAACATATTTATTTAGCGTGGCCTTCTTCTCTATCCTCAGTGCAAGCCTCCAACTCCTGTAAAGAAGGCCAACTCCACTGCTACAACAACCATCCCCTCAGCCTCTTCTCGTTTACCCCAGAGATCAGGTCTTGGACAGCCCACTGGTAAGAAAGTACTGCTGTGTTGATCATGCCTCTCACGGGACAGTCTCTGGAGATGCACATTTTTTCATTGGCCAGGCTGAGTTTATTACACGGTTGAGTTCTTGACGGGTCCAGAAATTTGTGCTCGAACCCCGAAAAGACCCGGAAATGTTCTACCCGAACCTGACCCGGACCCGTCTATCGTGATTCGTCACCCGTGATTTCAGATCTGTTTAACGTCCATTTATTGTCACCGTGATAGGTGACAAAGGCGACTCGTTTACAATCAGCCTTGCACACACACACACACAGGATTGGTAATGAGTTCCACAGAGAAGGGACGGCGACTGAAAACTGTTACCCCAGGTTTGGTGCTTGGTGCTAGGGACCTGAAGAAGGTGGGCATCAGCAGATCTGAGGTGTCGGGTGGTGTGCTGGTGGAGGACGTCGGAGAGGTAGGGGGGAGCCAGGTTGTTGAGGGTCTTGTAGGTGGTACAAGGTGGATTGTTGGACCTGAGGTTTCAGAAAGTTATGGTGCATTTCTGCTTTTCAAGGGGGGTAGGGATGTCTATTTGGAGGATGATGGCAGGATAATGTTAAACAGACATGGGACCTGCGATAGTAGAATGGAACTCGACTTATGGTTCAGGTGGACGTGTGAAGACCTCTATTACATGGACTGCAGCAGTCATAGATAATGTATCTGTTGCTCGTTCACTCTTGTCTCCCACCCCTCTCTCTCGCTGTAGGAATCCCCGCTGGTAAGGTCTCCTCTGCAGGTTTAGTGAGGATGAATCCCTCTGGTATCACAAGCCCTCCATCAGGGTAAGTGTGCACGCACGCACGCACGCACGCACGCACGCACGCACGCACGCACGCACGCACGCACACACACACACAATGTCTAATGGTTCCTCAAGCATTTGTTGGTTCAGTTTAAATGATTGTACCTGTGCTTACCACCTACAGTGTTTTTGCTTTATGTCTTTCATTTCCAATAGAATAATAACCCTACCCCTGGGAATTAAAAATTAAGTTAAGTCAGGCTGCCTGATAAACAATGAGAATTAAAAACAAACTTGATTAAACTTTTTCAACTTTGCTGTGGTTATTTTGTCTAGACAAGATCACTCAATCACAGAAACTCACATCAAAATGTTCAGGTCAATGAAACAAAACTCAAACAAAAAAAATCACTGTAGCTGTATATTCACATTGTATGTTTATGCTCTTGTTTTCCCCCCTAATTCCTCTGTTAGAGCGGGAATGAAGACACGAACAGCAAGTTCTTCGTACGGCTCCGTGAGGAACGCTTACCCTGGAGTAGGACTCAACAAGAAGAAAGTAGACAACAATATATCCAGGTAAACTAAGACAGAAAGAAAAACATCCATGCTATCCTACTAATCTATAATGACCTCTTGTGGTTAAGGTGGTTTGTTGCATACACCTCGACAGTCTAATCTGCTTCCAGTCAGTAACTTGGGTTATAGATACTCTACGTAGATGCGTTAAGAAGTTGTTATAGACTATTGTAAAATACCTACTTTAACATTAACAACCATTATCAGCAGCTCTAAAAATATAATTTATAACAACTTGCAGTACATAGATTGTAACCCTGCTGCCTGGTCGTCTTTCTCAGGAAAGATGCCGACGGCGGGAACGAAGTTGACAACAGCGAAATGAAGAGCAAGTTCTGTCACTCTTGCGGGACCAGTTACCCCGTTGAATCCGCCAAATTCTGCTGCGAGTGTGGCATCAGGAGGATGTGTATTTGAGCAGAGGGAAGAAAGGACACACACCAGTACTCAAGATCGCTTCAGAGAGTTTCATGAGTTGCACGTCCGTCCATTAATGTTCCCTGTGCTTTTACACTTGGGTTTCGATCACAGCAGTAAAGTCACCGGCAGACGGCTCTGCAGCGCTGTGTTTTCTTTATTTTTTCGTAATTGCTGTGATGAACAAAATTCAGATGAGGGGATTGAAATAAAGCTATGAAGTTAGAATTAGGGATGGCATGTATAACATCACATTACTCTTACAGTCCTGCTGAACAGTGCAAATTCTGCCCTTTTTTCATAGAGATACATTTTCATAACTAATCTGATATGAAGCTGTTCAACTCAGTAGCTGATATTAGTGAAACAGGAACAAGTCACAGAGCTCATTACTCATAAGGAGACATTTTTCTTACTGCTGGAATTACCCACGATGACGCCGCTGTTCCCACCAGCTCATAAACTTCATTGCTCTGAAGAGGTGATGGAAGGATTAATAATGTGTAATGACAAGGAGAAAAAAAATTCCCTCTCAATAGTTTTGTTCATGGGACGTAATGTGGTCTGATTTATTTGAAACTCTTAATTTTATTGTCGCCTTGACAGTAATTAGGAGTACCCTGCAGAGCTAAGTCAGTATCAGCAGTTAAACCCAATGCATCCTTAGGAGAAAGTAGAGGAGAGAAGAGTGAGAGTGTATATACAAGCTGAGAGGTGGGTTGTAAAATGTGAAGAAGAAGGTGGAGGACAAGTGCAGGACACATTATTAGAGGTAGATGTGATTGTATCCCTGTATCTGCAACCGTGATTTGAAACAAATCCCCCATCTGCCTCCACTTCCTCACAAACACTATGTTACTATTGACGTGCAATATGATTGACAACTGAAGAAAATGTGTGTTTCTCTAAAGGAAATGTTCTAGGAAAAGTATGTATATTGCCGCGGTTTGTCTGGGACCAGTCCGAAAAAATGAACTACATGTTAAAACGTCAGCGCTCCCTTGACCAACAGGTTCTAGACCAATGTAGCATTTCCTCTGTCCCTTTTTATCCTCTCTCATTTTATACAACGAAATCAGCTATTTATTTTCACCAAAATTGGCTGCATGTTTTGTTGATGTTCTGCAGAATTAAAATGTGGTTTTATTTAAATTTGTATGAAATCTAAATGCACCTGGGTTTGTTGCAGTTTTTCTTTTCCTCAAAACTGTCTTTAGTTGGTCTTCAGTCGGATTAAGAGTACAGTAACATATTAAATGCTCTGTGTGGATATGGTTGATCTCTCTGCTTGATACAAAACAAAACTTTATGGCCCCACACAGTTCTTTTACAACTGGGACAACAAAAGGTGCATAGTTAATGATCATTAACCGCAAATTGCATGTCAGTCGTAGTTATAATAATCTGTAAAAAATGTCAGGCATTAATTCAACTTCCACAAGAGAAAAACCCTATGTTAATGGTACATGACTGGAAATACTTAAACAGACTGGACAGGTGTGTTTTCCTGTACTTATGACAACACTTAGTCACCTGGATACAGTTGTGCACCTAATGTCATGTATGTTCACCCTCAATAAACATCAATGAAGACCAAGTTGTGAGAGTGTATGTTGAAGGGAGAGGAAGCAGAAAACATTGTGGTGCTGTAAATAATGTAGATCAAGGTTTTTCAAAGTGGGAGGCAGCTTTCCACATGGCGGGGGGCTCAGATTGAAGTGTAACAAATATTACATTAGATATCAAAAGGAGATATCACATAGACCAGCCTACATGTTTGTGCTTTGCAAAGAGAGATATAGTAGTTTGGGGGAATTTTACAGTTTTCCCTCTTCCCAGAGTCAGAAACAATATTAAATCAAAGGTAACACAGGAAACTCAAAATGGAGGTCTGGCTATCCATCGAAAAAAATATGTTTTCAAGCCTTCCGGGTGAGTTGAAGGACCCAGCTCAATTTCATGAACATCAAGGCAGCTGGAACCCAAAGTGGCCGTGTTTCAGGGGTCCCTGTGAAGCCCCCTTTATTTAGTGTAATGTAAGTTTTATGTCACACTGTAAAACCTAACAGTACATCTTAATAAATGAAGTAAGTTACAATACAAACTTACAAAAACTTACAAACTTAATTCTCAAATAAAGTTGAGGCCACTCATCAATAATTTAAAATATCTAAAGTAATAACTTAGTTATTTTGAGTGCACTTATATTTTGGGATCATTTAAAGTACTGGTGACATAATTCCATTTGTTTCATTGACTCATTATTTATAAGTTGATTTTATACTGTAACAAAAAAATGCATTTCCCACGGGCTGCTATTTTCCTGTGGCTTAGGATTTTAAATTGTATTTTTGTTTCAGTTTATAAATCATCATATTGTGGATAAGTATGCATCCAGATAATCTTTAATAATCCTCCAAAGTGAGGATGTTAATTATATTACATTACTCTATACAAGCAAGTATTTTTAACAACTTTATGGACAGAAAATGTATTTACCAACTAATATGATACTTGATTAATTGTGTAGCATATGTACATTTGCAAGTGTAAATGTCAATTGTTTCATATATTCAGCTTCTCAACTATTGGTTGATTAGGCAATTTTTTATATTTTTTAAATTAAAAAGAAAATTTCCACAAATTTAAATGTCTTTAAATACAAATTAACATGAATCCAACCTATTGTAGCGAACGGATAAATGGAGGCAGAAGACGTTATCTTTCAGTCAGCAATGCACACATTCAGCGACACACAATCATAAAAACATGAATATATGAACCTGTGTATTATTTGAATAGCTTAGTATTGAATGCACAATAACAGGGTAGCTATTTTTATACATGGCACTAGGCCCAGTTTAATATAAAACACAATTTTATACAATATATATAGTAGGGGGTCCCTGCTCCATCTCTCCATCAGTTTGGGGGTCCTTGGCCTGAAAAACGTTGAAGACCCCTGCTCTAAGGTATGAGTCGGTCCATCTTCCGGTCCTGCAATAACGATACACTCACACGGCACTGAGGGAGACGGAGGGCGGGCCCGGCTCGGACCGGTCAGCACCAGGTCGGCTCTCGGCACCGGGGTGGAGGACCATGGAGGAGCTCGGCGCCAAGAGTTTTTTCTGCTGGACTAACTTCACTGCTGACCGAGAACACAGCGACGATAAGGCTTTGTCTTCCACGCAAGGTAACGTTGTTCTGTTATTGCTGCTGAAATTGAAATGATACCAGAACAATGTCTGACCGCTGACACTTGCTAATGACAACATATTTTTGTGTATTACATAAATGTTGAATGTGAACAGGAGGCCCCAACATCCATCTTACTCAAAACTTTGTTCCTTTGTTGTATGTCCATCTACTTTGGTATCTCTGTGCATCATTGCTATAATAAAGTTATTCACAAGCTTATGTAGAATTCAAGGCAAGGATACAAATTTGCATTTCTCCTTTGGTTTATTACAGTTTACTCAGGCACAGTATCAGTCCCACTCTAACCGATACTGGGAATACAGTCTTTGAGTTCTTACCTATCCATAGACATCAAGATCGTCCACATGGATCTGATAGATCTGGAGCTTTTCTTGATTCATTTTGAGTCCAACCCCCTGAGAGCTAGCAAACTTTCACAAAGAGCTAGCAAACTTTCATAAACCATTGATACTGGTTTACAAACTGTGGCAGCTGTTTACAAACTGCCACAGTTTGTAAACAGCTGCCACAGTTGTCACAAGTGTTGTGGTGGCAGCTGCCTCCAAAGAGTGTGGCAACAAAGGCAGCTGCCTCCAAACAGTTTGGCATCAAAACTGCCACAAATATGTGGCAGTTTTTGTTGACACGGGAAGTGCCTCTACGAGCTATCTGCCACGATCTGGGCTTTGCCCTTACTGATGATGGAGGAGCAGGAATGTGAGAGAAAAAACACGTTGCTGAAGAATCTGTTACCATAGCTACAACCTGACCACCTCTGTTTGATTTCAGCATTTGGACATTGTTGGTGGAATCACTCATCAAATATTGCTTGTGTCGTTAGAAACTCAATGTTTTTCGTGCACATTATCATTTCATCGCTGCACACATTTATTTCAAACGGTCATTTATTCGTGTATTTATTTATTTGCAGACGATGAAGCCCCCCAGGATCTGGCTCAATGCAACACCTGCAAGAGATCGTTCAACCGTAAAGTGCTGGTAAAAGAAAACAAAAGCTACAACAATCCTCTCCCTGTCATCGTGTCTGCAGTGCAGGTTTTTTCGAGACTAATAATATGTAATCGAGATAATGTTGTCTTTGATTCAAAGCCCGATCTGGAGTTGCTGTGGTCACAGTTTTTCCTCAGTGATCATCAGCTGACAGGATGTGAGGTGTTTGGACAATACTGCGTCCTTGGCTACAACCCAAACAGCCTGCAGGGCGCAGCACAGAGCTCTTTTTGAGGAATATGAAAGTATTTACAATGCAGGGAAACTTTATTTGTAAAAGCAGATGTTTCACATTTTAGAGAACACGGTTTGGAAACACCGATTAGTACCTGCTATTGTGCTAAAACGTGTGTGTCTTTACTTAAAAAGCCTAAAAGCAGGGAAGCTATGAAGTGGTACTAACAAAACAAAGAGTTTTAAAAAGGGCAGCATCACTTGGACTATTCCAGCACCACCCCTTAGAGTGGTATGTTCCCACTGCTAAATATACCAGCATTGATCAGCATAGAAATAAATCATAGCTGAGCTGGTCTAATTGCACATGAGGCTAGTCACCAGTTTCCCAACGCTAGAATGTTATGGTGGTCACCAGGACCCATCAGGATTCCAGGTTTATATATTTATCACCTTTTAAAGACTGCTGTTGCTCCCTCTTTTGTTGGTCACGCCTGGTCCTGCTAATTAGACTCAGTTAAGAGCGTGTGAACTGCAGTGTTAGTTTTTACCTGTGCAGAGCCTGTCTGTGCATTCAATGGGCCTACTTCTAAATTCTCATTTGTAATAATGGGTTCTCACATTTAGCCTGGAAGTTTCTCTGGTCAATCAGTCAGTTAAAATGCCCATAGATTGATATTTGGTGTGTTGACAGTGATTCGGTTTGAGGCCTGTACAGTACTTACACAATCTTCATTGTGTCTTCTTATAATCACACATAGTTGTTTTGCCTGCTCTAAGTTGACAGTTATTCCCTGTATGTAATATAACTGAAGTGTGGACATCATTGTAGTATAAAGGTTCCACCTTGTGGCAGTACTGTCGTAGCTCTTGCTCAATCCAGGCACCAACTTCTCACTCAGCGTGTTTGAGTGTAAGGTTTTTTTAGTTTTCCTTATTTTGTTTTTATTCAGACCCTTTCAGACCCCAACCGCGCACACGCACACGCACACACACACACACACACACACACGTTAATTCTTCTAACTGGGACTTCTGGACTATTTGTGATTTACTTCAGCTATGAAGGGATCACAATGCACTATTAAAGTATAATTGAGTTATTATAATGTGATTATCTAGTAGTTGAAGATAAGGCGTACTTATTATTATTCCCACCACTTAATTTGCTTTTACCAATACTTAACCACATTAATGTGACTCAAACGTTGTTTGATTTAACCACACCAGATATACAGTGATTATTCTCCCCCCCACAGGAGAAACATGCTAAATTCTGCCAAAAGTCAGCGACCAAAAGGAGGAAGGTTTTTGACTCCAGTAGACAGAGAGCGGAGGGCACAGACATCTCTGTACTCAAACCTATCAAACCAAAGGTAAGGCTGCACCTAAGATGGGAATCCAACTTCAACTCCAACTCCGTGAGACTTCAATTTGATTCTCAATGGGAGAACAAACTTGTTATTTTTTATATTGAGGATGACATACTGTTTGGATAAATAGGGAAACGAGCTTTAAAACAATATGAGAACAATTTGTGTGTGATCTATATTTATGGAGATGTGACCAGTTAAAGTCACAGAGTCCCCCGCCAAAAGGTTCAAACTCCATTAGCTCATATCTCCCTTAATTAGGATTGGAGGCACTAGACATTTTGGTTCCATAGATTTCTCATGTGACCAAACCAATCAATTAAGATCTGTGACGGTTGTGGCCCAAAAGTGTTATGGTTTTACATGCAATAACCCTATTGAACATCTCTCAAGATGTTCACACAAAAACCTGGAAATAATCTTAAAGTTAGGCGACTCATAAACATGTAAAATATTTCTAGGTCAGTAGATCAAATTCAAGCTAAATTCTGCAGCTTCCACTTAAGACATTCAGTATTTTGTGTTGGCAGATTATTTTCAAATGTAAACCACTTTCAATTGTATTTCAGTTACAAATTACATCTGCTACTAGGAAAGTAAGTTGATTTGCCTTTTTTTATTTGTCCTTTCTTTCTGCGTACTTGAATTGCAGCAACAGAATTACTCCAGAGCCTCACCATATCTGGTTTTAGAAATAGTTTGCCTTCGTGGTGGTAGTCATTATTAAAGGAAAAATCACTTTCCTAACTACATTCTTCAACTCCCTGTAAGTTTGTTTTGCCTCAATTCTATCTGTGTTTTAACTTCACTACTATAACTCTGTGTCATAGGCTCTTGTTAATTTTTGACGAGCTTAGTTTATGGTCTGTTGTTGAGATGTCAATTCAAAAAACTAATTTCCACTTGACTACAGCAGTACGCTCCCTCTGTTAGCTTGAATAAGAGTTGTTCTCAGTCTTGTGGCATGACTGGTTAAACACATACTTCTGTTTTTTTTAATTGAAGTCCTCAACAAGGAGTCAAAATAACAAACGTGTTGATTCAGTTGTCAGGATGTAAAATTTTACACAAAGTTGTCGCATAGCATTATGGCAGGAAGTTGGAAGTCAGGAAGCCATTGTGTTACTTTAAGAAAACATCCAACCGTCCGTCAGCTCATTATTTACAATAACACATTCAGTTCAAGTCATGACATCAGAATGACAGGTCGGTTGTGTAAACATCATCTCTGTGTTGCCTCCCACCAGGCAGAGCCACCCAAGGAGCTGTCCAGCTGTCCCATTAACCATGAGGACTTCATTTGTACTCTCCGGCATAGAGTAGCAATGAAGAACCACGGGACCATTACACCCACATCTTCGTCCTAAATATGACGCAGGTAATCTCTAACGTAGCTCTATGGTGAGAATTTAGCTGAAAAGGTTTAATTACCATCTGTTAAGAACTACAAGTGTGATGATAACTATTATTACAACAAAACAGATAGTTAGCTGGGCCCACACATTCCTTTGTAGACTGTTTATGAATCAGGAAATAATGATTAGAAACTGGACACAGAAAAGTAAAAATTACAAATATTGCTTGGAAATGAGGGAATTGTACCAATGGGCTCACATGCAGTGACAGTTTATGTTGAGCTGTACCCTAGATTGAAATGTCTGCTGTAAGCATAAACTAAGAAGTTATTCAGTAAATTTCCATTACACTTTCCTCAGCCTACATTCAGTGCCCTTATTGTCAGCGGAGGTTTAACAAGGGTGCAGCTGACAGACACATCAAGTTCTGCCAGGAGCAGGCCGCCCGTTATTCCAACAAGAAACTAGCAGAGGTCAAGAAGACTCCTGGTCGTGCACAGGTAAACACACATGTGCAGCAGCGGCAATTGTTTGTGCACAGAAACAAACACACACACACACACACACACACACACACACACACACACACACACACACACACACACGCATACTGAACATGCGCCTCAGCTGGTCCATCTGTATTAATTCCAACATGAGTGGGGGCGTGTGAATTTTCCCAGTAGAGAAGCAAATTTTTCCGATTTTCCCGACACAACATGAATGCACTATTTATTCATAACAAGCCCTTGTCACTAAGCAACTGCCATGGTGCATGACTGGCAGCCAATAAAAACAGCAGGATCCTAACCAGTTTGGTAAAGACCTCTGCTTTTCTCATTATCATGAGTTGCCCCTAGTCATTGAGCAGTCTGTCACCTGCACTGTGCTGCTGTGGAATGAATCTATATTTGGGATGGATCTGAGTCTGTTTTCTCAGATTTTCTTCCTCTGTAGCAGTTGTAAACATGTCAATATAACCTTCTGCAGAGCCAGACACAGAACCTAGCTGTAAGGGTGCAGGGAGAGCAGGTACCTACGCTCTATACCATGTTAAAGGAAGTAGATAAACAACCTAAACCCTCTAAAAATGTTCATGGAAATCAGTTGAGTAGTTTTTGAGTAACATAACTGAAGGTTTGGTGAAGTGTATTATTATCCGGGTCTTCAGGGAGTGTGACTGCATTAATGCTTTCTATAGTGAACATATTTATTTAGCGTGGCCTTCTTCTCTATCCTCAGTACAAGCCTCCAGCTCCTGTAAAGAAGGCCAACTCCACTGCTACATCAACCATCCCCTCAGCCTCTTCTTGTTTACCCCAGAGATCACGTTTTGGACAGCCCATTGGTAAGAAAGTACTGCTGTCCAGGAATTTTTGCTCAAACCCCAAAAGACCCGGAAATGTTCTACCTGAACCTGACCTGGACCCGTCTATCATTTGAAGGCTGGGATACGGACCCGTGCAGAACTGAGAAACACTAGACACAGACTCGATCAGCACCGATTTCACATCTGATTGCTTTGATTGATTTGTTGGTTCAGTTTAAATGATTGTACCTGTCAGGGTCAGTGTATATTTATATATATATATGTATATATACACACACACACACGTCTTTCCTGTGGATATTTTGTTGAGATAAGATCACTCAATCACAGAAACTCGCATCAAAATGTTCATGTAATTGAAAAAAACTAATAATTGCAAAACATAAGCCTGACAGTTTAGTAGAAATGTGACTACATCCTGCCTCCCCCCCCCCCTGTTAGAGCGGGAACGAAGACACAAGCAGCAAGTTCTTCGTACAGCTCTATAAGAAACGCTCTCCTTAGAATAGACAACAATATATCCAGATAAACTAAGACAGAAAGAAAAACATCCATGCTATCCTACTAATCTATCGTGACCTCTTGTGGTTAAGGTGGTTTGTTGCATACAGCTCGGCAGTCCAATCTGCTTCCAGTCAGTTATATAAACTCTCTACGTAGATGCGTTAAGAATTGCAATTAAATAAATTTAACGTTATATTCGGTTTCTTTTGTTCAGACAGATTTTTATATTTGCATGTTCTAACAGAATAAACAAAGGAATCTTTACAGCCTGCAGTTATAGTCTATAAATCCAAGCCATAATTCTCCAGGCCCTGATTTCCATGGCGACAGTAATGCTAAACTGCTCATGTAATAAAATTAAGCCTAGATATTGTTATCACAATTCTAAAACATTGATCTTATTCACTGAAAATTATTTAAAGCTTTTGTGGAGGTGAGGGGGCTGGGAGAGCACCCTCACCTGCTAGAGAGGATCAATCAGCGCAGGTGAGAGCTGTTAGCTGATTGGTCCTCGTGCTTAAAAGGCAGCGTCTGCACTGCCTCAGGACGAACCCAGAGACTCAGACCCTGGAGAGACTGACACACTGGAGAGACGCCCGGACTGAGCTGCAAAGCCAGTCTGCTTTAAGTTGTACTTTGAATTTATGTTTATTTGATTAATAAAGATGTATAAGAGGAACACTTCCGTCTCTGGCTGTGTGTGGGAGAGCCCCGTGGCAAGGTCGATTGCCACAGCTTTATTTTGTTTGTATGTTTTATTACCATCTAATTTATATTTAATCAGATATGGTAATAATAAATATTGCAGTTGTTTTAGACTATTGTAAAATACCTACTTTAACATTAACAACCATTATCAGCAGCTCTAAAAAATATAATTTTATAACAAATTGCAGTACATAGATTCTAACCCTGCGGCCTGGTCATCTTTCTCAGGAACGAAGTTGACAACGGCGGAATGCTGAGCAGGTTCTGTCACTCTTGCTGGAACAGGTACCCCGTTGAATCTGCCAAATTCTGCTGCGAGTGTGGCATCAGGAGGATGTGTATTTGAGCAGAGGGAAGAAAGGACACACACCAGTACTCAAGATCGCTTCAGAGAGTTTCATGAGTTGCACGTCCGTCCATTACTGTCCCCTGTGCTTTTACACTTGGGTTTTGATTCACAGCATTAAATTCCTCGGCAGACAGCTCTGCAGCGCTGTGTTTTCTTTATTTTTCACCCACCCATGATGACGCTGCTGTTCCCACCAGCTCATATCCTTCTCAATTCTTTTGGTCATGGGAGGTAATGTGGTTTGAGTTATTTGAAACTCTTAATTTATAATAATAATAATAACTTGTATCGCAATAATCTAAACAAGGTTACAAAGTTACAAAAAAGAAATCCATGGCAAAATGAGGAATCAATTATAATAAAAGTTATTCAGTTCAGTTTAATTTTAAGAGCCATAACATAAAAAGGTCAAGACCATAAATTTAGAGAGACCCAAGAGTTCCCACAACCTGGACAGTAATTAGGAGTACTCTGCAGAGCTGAGTCAGTATCAGCAGTTAAAGCCAATGCATCCTTAGGAGAAAGTAGAGGAGTGAGAGTGTATATACAAGCTGAGAGGTGGGTTGTAAAATGTGAAAGAGAAGGTGGAGGACAAGTGCAGGACACATTATTAGAGGTGGGTGTGACTGTATCCCTGTATCTGCAACCGTCTGCCTCCACTTCCTCACAAACACTATGTTACTATTGATGTACAATATGATTGACTACTGAAGAAAATGGCTTGTTTCTCTAAAGGAATTATTCTGGGGAAATTTGTGATATCGCCACGGTTTGTCTGGGACCAGTCGGAAGAAAACGTCAGCGCTCCCTTGACCAACACGTGCTAGACCAATGTAGCATTTCCTCTGTCCCTTTTTTATCCCCTCTCGTTTTATACAACGAAATGAGCTAATTATTTTCAACAAATGAAAATTGGCTGCATGTTTTGTTGATGTTCTGCAAAAATTAAAATGTGGTTTTATTTAAATTTGTATGAAATCTAAATGCACCTGGGTTTGTTGCAGTTTTTCTTTTCCTCAAAACTGTCTTTAGTCGGTCTTCAGTCGGATTAAGAGTACAGTAACATATTAAATGCTCTGTGTGGATATGGTTGATCTTTCTGCTTGATACAAAACGAAACCTTATGGCCCCACACAGTTCTTTGTGGGACGTCAAAAGGTGCATAGTTAATGATCATTAACCGCAAATATCATATCAGTCGTAGTTAGAATAATATGTAAAAAAGTAAAGCATTTAATTAAACTCCCACAAAGAAAAAAAAACCTACATTTATTGCACATGACTGGATACAGTTGTGCACTTAATGCCATGTATGTTCACCATCAAGAAACATCAATGAAGTCCAAGTTGTGAGAGTGTGTGTTGAAAGGAGAGGAAGCAGAAAACATTGTGCTGTAAATAATGCAGATCAGGGCTTTTGAAAGTGGAAGGCAGCTTTGCCCATGGCTGTGGGGTGGGGGGCGGCGAGCTCAGATGGAAGTGAAACAAATACTCCCTCTCTGGTGCTCTAGCGACTCTGTGTTTTTCCACCTGCTTTTCACCGGACTTCTCTGTTTGAGCTCCCCCTCGTAGGCTAACAGGCTAATCTATTAACGATGGCTTCTCTCCCTCCCTCTTGCTGCCCCGCTCTCTCCTGCTCCGAGTGTCTCGTGTCCAGCTGCTCCTCTGCCTCCTTCAACAGGAGGATGGAGGCGAGGCTCCGCAGCTTAGAACCCTCGTTAGCTGTAGTTAGCCGGTGTTCGCTAGCCGCCGCGGAGCCACCTAGCTTAGCCCCCGCTAGCAGTCTCCCTCGACTTCTCCCGTGCAGCCGGGAGCCCAGGGCGGCTGGGTGACTGTCCGGAGGGGGGGGGGGGGGGCATAGTGCAACATCAGAGCCCACGATTAAGGACACAGCAGTTCTCGTTTAAACAGATTGTCTCCACTCAGTGACACACCGCGGCAAGCCAGCCTCCACTATACAACACAACCAGCCCCCACTCCATCCGCGGTGCACATTCTCACCGAACATTACCGGGCTTGTGAAGCATTACGTTACGAGGATGTATGGGTGAATTCAAAATGAAAGGCGACCTTCCTGTTAATGGGACGTGACACTTGAACAGTTTGTGAAGTCAGGAAAAACAATTACGACTTAAAATTAAAATTGAGACTTAAAAAAAATGTATCATGTATCATGACCACCCTGTGAATAATAAGTACAACCTTATTATGAAGAAAAATCTGAATTTCAAGCAACAAAACAAGAGACTGTCATTAAGAAACTACCTGTTTCCACTGACTTATTTCACTTCACAATGACAGATCACCACCTCAGAGTCTCACTCTGACAATATCAGAACCCTCTGATGTTTTATTTCAAAGTAGAAGTCCCTGCAGCCACAGTTTTTCAGTGAAATTTGATAATTGCATCCTGAACAATATGTCAGCCAAAATGAATAAACTCACCCGAGTCATAAAAATACACACCTTCCCCGAGACTCTGGCAGAGGAGGTGGAGTTGCTGCTGTTTTAACTTAACTAAGCTACAACTCATTTGAATGTCTTGTTCTTAGTCTTCCACGCCCATCCAAGAAATCACAACAGCCAATCATATTTGCTGTAGTTTACCGTGCTCTTGGGGCTTATTCTGATTTTTTTACGTAATTCCCAGAGTTTTTATCAAGCCTAGTCCTAAAAACAGGTAAAGTTATTCTTGTCGGTGACTTTAATATTCATGTTGACAATAAAAATGAAAGCCTTAGTGTTGCATTCATTTCAGTATTAGACTCAATTCGTCTCAGTCAGTGTGTACATCAACCTACACATTGTTGTAACCACACACTTGACCTTGTACTATCATACGGTGTCAAAATAAAGATCTAATAGTACTTCCTCATAATCCGATTCTATCAGACCATAATTTAATAACCTTCGATTTCTCATTATCACACCACATTAATGAAAAACTCATTTTCTAGATGTCTACCTGATAGTGCTGTAGCTAAATTTAAGGAAATAATTCAGTATCATCCTTCACTATAACCAAGGGATTCTTTAAAAACCCTAACTCCACAGAGATTGACCATCTTGTCGATAGCTCTGTAAACTCATTACAATTAACATTAGACTCCATAGCGCCTCTAAAAAAGAAGCGTTCAAAACAGTAAATTAGCACCCTGGTACAATTCCAACACACATGAATTAAAACAAGTGTCGAGAAAACTAGAAAGGAAAATCACCTGGAAAGATAGTGTTAAAGCATATAAGATGGCCCTCCACAAAGCAAGAGCTGCCTACTACTCCACATTAGGAGAAGAAAATAAAAACAACCCCAGGTTTGTCTTCAGCACTGTAGCCAGGCTGACAGAGTCACACCTCCACCGAACCCAGTATTCCTCCATCCCTGAATAGCAATATCTTTAGGACCTTCTTTAATGATAAAATTCTAAGTATTAGAACTAAAATCTACCATCTTCTTCCCTCATTTGACACTATTACACCATCAAGCACAGAAATCTCAGAAACAGCTGAGAATCCTATCAATTATTTAGACAGCTTCTCTCTGATCACCCTTGATCAGCTGACCACAATAATCTCATCATCTAAACCCACAACTTGTATCTTAGATCCCATTCCTACAAAGTTACTTAAAGAAATTCTGCCCATAATTAATAGTTCCTTCCTGAATACAATCAATCTATCACTATCATCAGGATATGTACCACAGTCCTTTAAGTTAGCTGTAATCAAACCCCTTCTCAAAAAACCCACCCTGGACCCGGAGGTTTTGCAGACTACAGACCAATATCCAACCTCTGCTTCCTGTCTAAAATCCTCGAGAAGGCTGGAGCCAATCAGCTGTGTGAGTCTCTCCAGGAAAGTAATGTATATGAAGACTTTCAGTTAGGGTTTAGAGCTCATCATAGCACAGAGACAGCCTTAGCAAAAGTCACTAATGACCTTCTGCTTCAGTTTAAGGGTTTGAGTCTGTCCTCGTCCTGTTAGGACGATGATGAGTCATCTGTTCGCACCAAAGTTAACCACGGTGTTCCTCAGGGTTCTGTGCTCAGCCCAATTTTATTCTCAATATATATCTCATTATATGTGCGGCCACATCGTGGATTATGATGGTGGATCGCGAAACAGATTGGGATCGTAATGGAGAATCCTGTATCCTGCTGGCTGATCGTGATCATATTGGCCGCTCATTTATTGGGTTTGCATCTGATCGTGGATATTGGAGGTGGACCATGATTGTGTTGGCAGCTGATGGTGGATCCTGATGGCGGCAGTGGATCATGACGATAGATGGTGGACTCTGGTGGCATCTGATTGTGGTGATAGATCCTGATCGTGGTGGCAGCTACTCAGTATCTCAATATCTACTCAGATACTCTACCATTACTGACAATAATTCCTCAATTCATTTACCTTTTATTATGCTACAAGCAGTTTATCCTAATCAATGCGTCAAATACTCTTTGTATTTTCTGATGTTCTCCATTACACGTGGCATCTATTGCACTTCTTATGTTTTCAATCCTTCAGGGTGAGTTGATGGATCACGCTCAATTTCATGAACATCCAAGCACCTGAAACCCAAAGTGGCCGGGTCTGGTGGGCTTCACATCGATCCCTGAAACACGGCCACACAAGCCTAATTACCACAGAACTTTGTAATTTTCACATCGCCTTACGTCTCTGCCTCTCAAAAATGCTTTCCAGCAGCATAATTATAATCTTTACAAAACCATAGGTCTCTAGCACCATCAGTGCTTTATTTAGTGTAATGTAAGTGTTATGTCAAACAGCAATAATTAATTACTGGTTGTCTATTTGATCAAATAACAAATGGTCGCACAAACACCTGAAAATAAGCTAATACTCACACTGGTGGTGAAGCAAGGAGGCACTTTTGCCCCTAGACTTAGTAACCCCTAGATCTTGAGCATTTTACGTGTGAAACAACACATGAGCATTTGCATTGCATTGATTTAGATATAAATATATTTGGAATATCCACTGGTCATATATCATATTAGTTGCTGTATGTGCTGGAAAAAACAAAAATTTTACAAACAGATATTAGCTACATGATAATGCATTATTTATGATCCCTGACAGGAAGTGGAAATATTGACAAAGGCTCTATGCAAATATTTTTAGACACACAAACAAATATATATGTATAAATGTAACACGAGATATGTGGCAGTTGAGCATTTTGGCTACTACAGTACATGAATTAATTATGCACCATTTATCAAAACACCTATTCAATAAAAAAGAGCCTCTTACATTTATTCCAGATGAGTCAGGCCTGTGAACTGAACTCAACTATCTGCGGCGCAATATGCTCCTGAGGGGAGAGCATCAATGACATGGCCTTGAACAACTCCCTCCACACACACAAAAAAAGCAGTGGCTTTGGATAACAGAGATAACAAAATATGTGCCAGGGCAAGTCACTCTTATCCAAAGTGAAAGCAAAACTGTATTCGATCACCTTAATGTTCCCTGGTCACGCTAGGGCGGCCGTCGTAGCATATTCTTTACAATCTTAAGTGCTTTAAGGGAAAAAAACAAAAAAAACATTGTAGCTTTAACTTAATCTTTCAAAATACTTTTGGGAATCTAATAATTGCTTTGTTGTGTGCATCATGCACCGTTTATGGAGTGTGATAGTCCAGTATGTTGGATGACCTTGGAACTCTCCACTTTGCTTCATAGCTTGTTCCTGTGGAACTTGGAAACACATCTGAACAGTCAGTTAAGATAAACTAGTGCTTGAGAGGGTAGCTTAAATGAAGTGGGAGCTTCCTCTTGTGTAATCCAGTGAAGGACCGTGTTGCACAGAAGAGAACTGGAGCTTGGTCTCAGATGTCCGTAAATTGCGTTGTGAGCATCTCGTAGCATTCAGTGACGGCAGACAGGATCGCCTTGGCTTTGCAAAGATTTTTAGTCTCCTTGCTCTTGTGCTCGTTCCTCCTTCGTCTCGTCGTCCTCAACTTCATGTTGGGCTCTTTAGTCTAATCAGGGGAAGTCAAACAACAAAGACAACATTTTTCAATGGTGTTGAGCCCTTTTTACTGTGAGTTTACTTGTCTATCTGATATTCATTTGAATGGATGAACGTGAGTTACATACATTGCTAGATTATAACTGCATTTTAATGGTGCACTATCTTTCTGATATTCTGATATATATCAACCAATATTCATAAAATTTGGAAATAATTCCTAAGATGTTTATATCCAACCCTTAAGATAAATAAATATAATTGTCGCTTGACATTTTACAGTTTAACCATAAACTTTATAATAACTAACTATGAATAAAAAGAAAACGCAAATACAATCAAATATATAAAACTTGAATTAAGAAAAGAAACTTTTTACTAACTTTAAAACATATGTATGAACTAAATGCACATCTTGTCTGCATTGGTTTTTCTTTTGTAAAATCAATGTATTCATACAGACACATTAGTGCTGATACCAATATGTCCATGAAACGATCATATCAGGCAATTTTTATCAGTTAACAATCTGTCAGGAGCCATGACAGTGTGACCGAGTATTTGAAACCTGTACTGGTCTGGTTAGGCCCAAGGCTCAAAATAGGCTTTGTTGTGTGAGTCAGACTTTAAGCATGAGCCTGAAATTTGATTCTGACCCAAGGATGTGCAAAATGGAGGACAGGTGAACAGCAAAGTTGATCCAGGGGCATTTTTTGCAAAAACACTAATGAATATATACTGTGTCTTAATTTGAATTTAAGGCACTACTGAGGGACGACTAAAAATCTTGGTGGCAAGTACAAACTGTATTTCTAGGTCTATTCTACTGAAGCTTGTCTCTGGCACAAATGTAATAAGTTTAACAATCGCATCGGCTCATGGTTGGATTCACTCCCACAACCGAGCGGGTTTTGAAAGCAGTCAATGAGTCACCGGCGAAAAGGCAGAAGTAAACGTTAGAGCCTGCCAACATTCCGCTGTCCCCGTCACTTCAAGAATATGCCTCTCACACAGAGAAACTGAAAGCATGAGTGCCCAGAGTTTGTCACTTTGTGGCTCGTCCTTTTCAAAGTACAAAAAAAACAACATTTCAACTACTTTTAACTATTTGAACCAATTCATTCCTGTGGCTCTTGACTCACCGATTTCTGAAGACAAGGGCAATTTATTGAGTTGAGAACCATTCTGGCCAGTGTGTCTGTGTGGGAAAGCCCTAAATTCTTCATTTTGCAGGTTAGGCTGTGCAGGGTGCTCACAACGTTCTGCAGAATAAAGGTATGTGAGTGCTTTGAAACATTTGAATTATACAGTGCATGCCCTCAGTGACCACAAAAACAGAAACCCATATGCAGCCGCACATTCGATCACTTTTGGCATTGTGCTTGATGGCGTGGTTGCTCGGGATGGTGCTTTCTGTAAATCTATCCAAAAGGATCTTGCTGGAATTGCCCATTTCTACGTGGCCCTTAGAGTTTCTCTAATCTGTTATTGTGTAAAGGATAATTCATAGTTTCCGCACCCAC